>NC_042617.1:38605232-38697684 GCF_901001135.1 Rhinatrema bivittatum | reverse complement strand
TCTGAGAGGCTGAAAGAGGGGCAGGAAAAGAGGACATGGGCTGTGAGAAGGGGAAGGGATCCCTCGTGGTGAAGAAGTGAGAGGAGCGCCAGAGTTCAGCTGAGGTCTATGGCATTTGCGTCAGTGGGGAATTGGACGACATGGTCCAAATCTGCTGTCATGTTTTTTATGACTGCAGGAGAAACAAAGTCCGAGAGGTTACACTATTAAAAACAATCCACCCTTCACATCATCAAGACTCGAGGCAAGGGGAAAGGTGATAAGACAAAACAGCAGTTAATGGAATCACAACCCAATGATACTGCAGGCCATGGGGGTAACTGGGTGGCAAGGTGGCGGCAGTGGGTTAAACCATCAACCATTTCTGTTAGCTCTCTCTCTCTCCATCTCCTACACTTTTTAGCACATTTTGGGGTGGGGAAAATTGGAGTTACATGCCTTGGCTTTGCTCTTCTTCTCCTTCCTCCATCCCTGCCAGTCTTCCAAAATCGATCCAAACCTGGGCTGACTTGGCACAGGCAAACAAAATAAAATCTATTTTTCACAAAGCCTGCCATGGTCCCTCTTTTGTAGCAAGCTCCCTTATGACGGTGCTTCTCGTGAACTAAAGTCTTATTCCCAAAAGCAAACGTGCAACACTGGCTAAAGTGGCCAGAACCTCTTTGCAGCCAACAATCATTCTTAATTCCGTTCGTTATGAAGAGTGATCGTTCCAAAAGGTGGAAGCTTTAGTCATTAGCTGCTTTTTTTTTTTTTTTTCTTCTGTCTTCTGCAAGGTATAACATGACCAGCTAGCTAGCAGACACAACCTAGGCCCAACCTTTGCAACCTGCAGTGCTGCTCGAAATATCTTCCTCGACCTTTTCATAACCAGACAGGCAACTTCAGATACTGCTGTGGGTGGCCCGGCTCCCACCCTCAGTCCCAGAGCTGCTTAGTTGTCATACCCCCAGGGTTCAATTTTTGGCTAATGAGTCTTCATGTACTGAGTTATGCTCCAGCCTAATGAGCGCTAATAAATAAGCATTTACCGGGCTAATGCAACCTAACACCCCTCCTCCCCAAATACCGTGTCATCTAACATCTGCTTAACGAGAACTTCGTTTAATATCAAAATTACCACGCGCGCTCAGCCTAAAGTCTTGCATTTGTGGTAGGAAGGCGACGGGGTGGGAGTATCAGATGCTATAATATGGAAATTCCTTACTAATATGCTTCCGCAGTGGTTATACAATTGCTTATTCATTTTAGCCGAGCGCCCTGACAACTGCTTTATGAAATTTACTGCGATGCTAGGCAACCGAGCCACACACACAGACCACGGTACGGTATCGCTTTTCCCAGGACGGGAGCCATTACAACAGTTGCTTTGGGAATTCTCAAGAGAGGTGGGGGGGGGGGGGGGGTGCAGATAATGTTACTGAAAGCGAGAGCAGGCACTCTTTGCCCCCCAAACGGCAGAGAGAAAAGCCATGATCTTCTGCTGTTTGTCCCAGGCAGAGTTATAGTCTGAGGTGAAAGATGATTACATTAGGTTGAGCTTTACCATATTTGCTTTCAGAAAACCTTAGTGTAACACTAAGCTGTTTTGTTCTTTTTTAAGGATAGGCTGGATAGCAAGATGGATCTTTTTTCTGCTCTTTGCTTTTTTATTTCTCTCAACATCACCAGCAATCGGATTTTCACATATTTTAGTACATTGCGTTAAAAATTACATAGCAGTTACCTTTTGCTCTTCTGTGAGAGATTTTCAAATATTTTTTTTTTAAATTGAAAATATAATGCACCTGCATGGCCCTTGACCCTCCCTAGTTTGAGAAAGATGAGAAGAACAATTGCAATTATAGAATTGTAGAATAACAGGGTTGGAAGAGGCCATCTAATCTGGGATACTTGGCCACCTATTGTATGGCAGGAAGGCAACTCATGTACTGGATGCGGGGGAGAGGGGCGGAAGCTTCTTAAAGGGAGTAGTGGGCTAGTGAATTCCCTGATAGAGTGGCATGTTTCCGTATTTCAGAGGGGACAAATACACATCTCTGCTCCGGTAAATAGCTCCCTAGGTATAATGAGCATTCTCTCAGCAAAAAGGAGCGACGTTCATGGACAAGCAGCCTCAGACTAAAGCCCTGTGCTCTCTTCTACCTTATTCAAAGGCCATTGGCAATTCACTTCACAACCTGGGTTCATGGAACACGAGCAAAAAAAAAAAAAAAAAAAGCACAGGACCTTATCCACTGCAGCACCAGTCAGTGCTCCGCATGATTCAGCAAAGCCACACTCAAGATAACAAACTCTGAAAAAAATTCAAGACGGAGGTGCTGAGCTCAAATACATGTACAAGGCAGTGGAGAAAAGCAAGCCCCCTCCAGCATATACTGTATATGTACATTTATACATACACTGAGTGAATATTATTATTGATGACAATAGGTGTGTTTACAATTATTTCAGTTCCTGGGAACTGAGGCATCAATTATAAGAATATCTTCTCTTCCCCCAATAAAATGAATCCTTAGATACAGCAAAGTTTTAGTGAATTCTGGTTTCCGTTGCCTGATATGGAAGTAAATAAGAAGCATCCCCTAATTTAGGTTCACCGTACCAAGTTATACCTTCAGGTCTCTGCAACTGGACTACAATCTTTGAGTTCTAAAAATTCGTCTTATTTTATTATTTATATTTTCTTCTGCAACTGGACTACAATATCTAAGTTCAAAAATTCAAAAACTCATTTTATCTTATTATTTACATCTGGCATGGTTGATATGTCACTATATCCAAGTTAAATAGTTAAATTATACAGATTATATTACACAATTTTATTAATTACAATGTTAATCTATAATATTTATTATCATTATGTTATATTGTCATCCAGTTATATTGTTACATATGTGCCACTGTTCTATGTAAAGCCCCTTATCTCTGTTGGGCAGTTTATTGGTAGTCTCTATAAGAACCTCGGTATATAAAAAATTAAAAATAAATAAATAAATAAATAAATAAATAACGTACATTGAGATATATTTCCTTAGATATTTCTATTATCATGAAAACCTTTCACTTTTCAGATTATTTTCTTACATTGCATCAGCCAACCATATTGCTAATCAAGTTGTACCCACCCTACTCTAAATCCAATGAATTCTACTTTGGATTATTTTTCTGCTTTGTTGAAAATATATGTTGTGTATTCCCACAGCACTGCCATCATTTGCCATCGTAGGGTGAGCGTTCAATGCATTAACCAACAGTGACGGATTCACAATAAGGCGGGGCCCAATAGTCCACGTTATTAACTGAAAAGAGGGGGCACAAACACAACACCGCCAGAATAATCCCCAGCCCATGATTCCTAGTTCCACTGTTTATACAGATTAACATTGACAGTCGATGAGTCCATGTGCCAAGCTGAGCTGTTAAAATATCTCCACATTTAAAGAAACATTTTCCATTTTAGAATTCTCACTCCGTCAGAAGAGTAGTGGGGGCAAAGCCAGGCAGGGCCTGGCTTAGCCCCTGGCCCCGGATCTAAAGGAACAGGGAGTCAGTCCGGGTTTTACAGCTGCTGTCGCAAAGTATTCTGGAAGCTTCTCGATGCTGGAAAAAGTTTTAAACTGGGAAAAACTAGGGAAGGATCACCTGTTCCTACTGATGCAGAGCCAAGCAGATCCTCTGTTTATAATCCAACAAAGAACAGTGTGTCCCATGTATGCCTTCAATTACAATATTCCTTCACCACTGAAGTGTCCCAGTCTCCTCCATTTAACTATCAGATGATCATGCCCTTCCAAAAACAACCCCAGCTCTGACACGCGGGACTCCCTGAGTTAGAGCAGAGAGGTTAGTGGAGGCTGAATGTGGGAAGAGATGTACATGTAGAATAGAAAATGGGACAGAGAAGGGTAAAATAATTTTGACACAGAAATAGTTTTCCATAGGAGTGAAGATTCTGCAGGTGCTTGCACTTTACAAAACCAAAGGCCCTGTTTCCAACCAGGGATACGCCTGCTGAAGTAAAGGATCCCTTCTCCTAATTGAGATGGTAGGATAACCTTATTACTTTTAACCAAGTTACTCATATTGCTCCCCTAATTACTCTAACCTGCCACAACTGGACAATAGTAAGTGAAATGCTTGTTGAGGTTTTGGAATAAAGTGTTAACGGTGCTGTAGTGTGTTAGCGTTTTCTGTAAGCAAATAGATCCCTTTTACAACATCGAAGAAGATTTCGCTGGTAAGCTTGTGTTTTTTACTTTTCCCCACCTTCTATATTTTATTTGGAAAAGGAAAAGATATTTTCTCAGAAGAAGAAATGAATGGAATCTGTCCAGCAATATAGAAGGAGAGTTTACTATTTGACCTAAAACGTGAGCCATATTTCATTCTGTACTATGAAAGAAATCATGAATCCAGTCCATCCTATTTTAAGAAGCTCCAAGATATGATCGTCTTCATCATACATGTTTGAAAAGTTTCCTTAAAAAAAAAAAGCATTTATATTTTTGAAAGTTGGTCCTTGTAACTATTTGGACCATCATGGGAGCATAACCACAGTAGATCTCACTGCTGTCCCTCAGGAACCAAATTAAGTCACTGTTGAGCAGATGAGAGCTGCAAAGGTGACAGAAAACAAAAGTTGGCCCTGTCCAAAGATGCGATTGTTCTTAACTTTGCCCAGATACTGTATGTAGCCACATGGCGTAGCCCAAAGCTCCATACACACAAGCCAGTGACATGAAAAAGATCCATACAATATCTCTTTGCTCAAGAAGAATTCTTAAATAGGATTGCTGAGAACTGAAGTAACTCATGACAGCTCTGGCAGAGTCACTTCTTTGGGAGAGGAGGAGAGGGAGACAGTGTATGCTGCGTGTGCGGTCACATATATCATCTTAAACACACATAATTAGTATATCATTAAAACACATAATTAGTATATCCCCAGTTTGGGGAAAATGGACATGTAGGGATAAATATTCAAACACTACTTAGCCGTATGAGTAGGGGTTATCCAGCTAAGTGGCAGCCGCTAAATATCCGGCTATGTTCAGCAGCCACCATTTAACAGGATAAGTATTTATCCAGTTAAGTAGATAGCCAGATAGCTTGAGGGCAGACAATGGGAAGATCAAGGCGGGACAACTTACCATCATAACTGGATAGCTAGCTATGCTGCTGAATATCCATTCTAAGTTAAGGGGATATTTAATATCCGGATAAATTAGATAACTGGATATCTCTGAATATTGGGCCTTTGAGCATGTATTACATTCATTGAACATCAGTTTACAATAACTTTTTTAATGAAGGCTATATTATCGTTTGCTGGTGCATTACCTTAAATAGAAGACTTTTCTTTCATTCATTTTATAATCAGTTAAGGAAGCACTGACAGTTTACAGTTTTTTTTAATCAAATGACATGAATAATGTCACAATTTCTTGCTTTCTCTTTGTCTTTAATTGACTCCTTAGTTGCATCTCTTTTTTTTTTTTTTGTAATTTGAAGTTTATTGAGAATACAACATGACATATTAAACAAGTGATATGAACGTAATACATGCCCTTCATATATAAACCTGTCATACGTCGTGTATAACCTAAAGAAAAAAAACCAGTGATAGCAAAATACCAATTAACGTACTGTACATTACAACAATATGGATATATATTGTTAAAATTGGATACAATAAAAGAGCATGTTGTCAAAACTGGGTGTTGTGTCAGTTTTCATTTACTCTACAACCTGTGTTCAAACAAATAGTCTGTCCCCCTATCCCAACCCCCCTTCCCCCCCCCTCCTTCCCCTCAATGGGGTACATAACCGCCACTAACATTAAACGCAAGAATAAGAGTAAGAATAAGAGCTGTGTGTTACCAAAACATATCAGAGATTGACAGCCCATGCTTAGTGTGAAGAGACCTCAGTTCCCCGTAAACAAAGTCCCAAGCTACTAAGATCAGAGGGGATTGGTGGGTAGTGAGGTAGTGCAAGCTGCGCTTAGCTAGCCCACGGCATTTGACTGGACCCACTCTCTTTCCAGATCAGGTAAGGCTTCCATATTGTTTCACAACTGTGTAAGCTGTCACATCTAATAGCTGTTAGCTTCCCCATATAAAATACTGTGTCCAGCCGGGACCAAAAGTGGTTCAAGGATGGCCCGTCAGTCTCGCGCCACCATAAAGCAATTTCGCACGTGGCCGCAGAAAAAACCTGGTGTATCCATCTTAACACATATTTAGAGCCCGCCTGAAACGAGGCTCGTAATGGACATACTTTTGGGTCTGCGGGTATAGTTACTCCTGCCGTCTTATATATAAAATCTCGGATATCCCCCCCATAGCTTTGTTACCTCCGGACACTCCCACCACATGTGTAAGAATGTCCCATTTTGTCCGCACCCTTTCCAGCAAGTGCTGCTTGATCCACCATATATTTTGCAGAGTTTTTCTGGTGTGAGATACCAGCGATATAGTACCTTATATCCATTTTCTTTTATGGTAGTGGACACTGAGCTGCTACTAATAGCAGAAAAGATCTGGTCCCATTCAGTGTCCTCCAGAGCCCCTCCCAAAATCCCACTCCCATGCCCGTTGAAAGGATGCTTTACTCCAATAAGACCCCTTAATAATCGTGAGAATTCTTGTAATAGGTTTAGTAATTTTGGAAAATTGGGAACATAAGTTTTCAAACAGAGACTTGCCCTTCCTTAGTTCCGGACCTATACGAGCTGAGGCAAAATAATGTGAAACCTGATTATACGTATAGTAGTCTGTGGCGGGCAAGCGGTAGAGACACTGTAGGTCAGAAAATGGTAAAGGTTTCTGCCCGTCCCATAATTGTTCCCATTTATAAAGGCCTTTAGTACCCTGTTATGGTTTTGAGGTGTTTGAGTGGATTCTTGGGTACTGTGGAGATGACCACGCCCACGGGGAGGAGCCCCGTGAGGAGCCACAGTACTAGGCTAGACTCGAGACGTACAAACACAGAGTTTTGTCTTTTATTATACAGCTGATGTATACCACCAGAGGTGGCAGTAGTGAGGTGATCCAGAGGTAGCAGTCCAGGGACCCTTGGCAGAGGGAACCTGTCTCACCAAGATGGTATAGGGAGATCCAGGTGTAGGTTCCCAGCACAGCAGAGCTGTAGATGAGACAGACTGGGATAATTAGATTACTCACTGAGTTGGTAGCTATATGGGTGAAGACTCCAGCAGGCAGAAGTACTTGAATACAAGCACTGAGCCAGGGAGAGCAGGCCCTTGAGGAGCCAGTACCTGATCCCAGATAGGCACCTGAAAGAGAGCAAAGGGCCCCCGAGAAGCGGGTACCCAAGGTTAGTGAAATATCCCGAAGGGCAGATAGAGCTTCCAGCGGCAGCAAGGAAGCGGCAGAGTAGCTCAGACCGGAGGCTTTCCATCCAACATGATCCTTGCTAACTCGATGAGCTAGCAAACAAGGGCTGGCTAAAATACCTCCAGGAAGGGGCGGAGACCAATGATGGTAGGCCAGCCTTCCTGTACTGATTTCTTTAAAACAAAGACTAGCTTCTTCGCGTGCATCTAGAGGACGCCGGGGGGCGGGGCTTCCGCTGCGACGGCGTCCCAAGCGCAGGGATAGGCCTTTCGATGTTGCGGTAGCCCCCGTGGATCTGGAGTACGTTGGAATGAGACCGGAAGGGGTACGCTTGGTTGGCCTCCTCGGCTGACTGGCATAACAGTACCCCCTCTTCAAGGGTCCCTCCTGATAGTTCATCAATTTCCTCCTCATCCTCTGTGGTCCAATCCTCTTTGTCCATCTCAAGAACCTGTTTGCCCATAGGCTGTAGAGAAGGGGGCATCCTTTGTTGCAAGAGAACATGTAGATGCTGAATCTCCCGTTCCTTGTATGCCAATATGGCTAGAAGACCTTGCGTGGTTAGCCCTTGCAACTTCATCAATACCTTGTTCTCCAATTCTTTGCAAGTCAATGGTTCCCCTTCGTGCATGAGTTCGTCTTGCGGAACGGACACCCCAGATGGGCTAGACCTCCCCTGGCGGAGTAAGGGCACCAATAGTGCCGTCGGCTCAGACATGGTCTTGGGTAGTCCAGAAGTTTTTAAGCAAGATTCTGCACAGGATGGTCCCCATTGCATCTGATTGGGAAAGGACCAATCAAACTGTGGCTGATGTTTTTGTAGCCAAGGTAACCCCAAGATTATAAGACTCACTGCGTCAGGTAGGACAAAGAAGGAGAGATGTTCGATGTGATTTGTTCCATCTTCAAGGGTAACAGCTGAGTGATGCGAGTGACCTCCCCGGGAAGAGGGTCTCCGTGCACTGATGAAAGAACTAATGGAGGATTCACTGGTGAGGTGTAAATTTGATAATCTTCTATGAGATCTTGCCGAATGAAATTTGCTCCGGCACCCGAATTCACCAAGGCCTGCGTGAGGTTATTGGAAGTAGACATCTCCAGAGAAGCAGGCAATGGAAATAAGGGTGAGGCCACCGTAAGACCACGGTTAACACCTCCGCGGTCTCTGGACACCACAGCTTCTTCTTTTGCTCCAAGAAGGAGGATCTGGAGTTATCAACACATCCTGGTTGCGGGAGAGGAGTGGTTACAGCTGCCGAAACATGGGCTCAACCTAACTGCATTGGTTCCTCTCCAGGAGAAACAGGGTCTTCTAACAGAAGGAGAAGGTCGGAGACACGACCACCTCATCTTGCATGGTTCTCCCGGGCTCGCTCTTGGAGTCTCCGATCAATCTTACCCGTGAGGTTTATAAGGGCCTCAAGGGAAGTGGGGAGTTCCCGCGCTGCCAATTCGTCCTTGATCTGTGGGGACAATCCTTCCAGAAACATGGTGTTAACACAGTTCCCCTGCCAATTTAACTCTGTAGCCATGGTACGAAATTCTATAGCATATTCGCTGAGGGACCAAGAACCTTGTCGGAGGCGAAGCAGGTCAGATCCCATCGTAGGTATCCTGCCAGGTTCTTCAAAAATCTCCTTAAAGGTGGAAACGAACAGGAAAAGTTGGATAGTAGGGGATCCGCGTGTTCCCATAAAGGTGAAGCCCACGCCAAGGCTCTTCCATCCAGGAGGGAAAGAATGAAGGTAGTCTTTACCAAGTCATTCGGGAACAATGCAGGCTGAAGTGCAAAGTGCATATGGCATTGGTTTAAAAAACCTCGGCAGCGTCTTGCATCTCTGGAGTAGCGAGGCAGGTTAGAAAGAGGGATTACCACATGATTAGATTCGGAGGTAGCAGAAGAACTACTTACTGCCGGAGCGCACTTTTCTGTATCGGCCCGTTTGTTGGTAGCTGTATGGGTGAAGATTCCAGTAGGCAGAAATACTTGAATACAGGCACCGAGCCAGGGAGAGCAGGCCCTCGAGGAGCAAGTACCTGATCCCAGATTGGCACCTGAAAGAGAGCAAAGGCCCCCCTGAGGGCAGGTACCCAAGGTTAGTGAAATACCCTGAAGGGCAGAGAGAGCTTCCAGCGGAAGCAAGGAAGCGGCAGAGTAGCTCAGACCGGAGGCTTTCCATCCAACACGATCCTTGCTAATTCGATGAACTAGCAAACAAGGGCAGGCTAAATACCTCCAGGAAGGGGTGGAGACCAATGATGGTAGGCCGGCCTTCCTGTACTGATTTCTTTAAAACAAAGGCTAGCTTCGCTGCACACGTCTAGAGGACGTCGGGGGCGGGGCTTCCGCTACGACGGTGTCCTGAGCGCAGGGGTAGACCTTTCGATGTTGCGGTAGCCCCCGAGGGTCCAGAGCTCGTCGGACTGAGACCGGAAGGGGTAAGCTTGGTCGGCCTCCTCGGCTGACCGGCATAACATACCCCATCTGATAACTACACTTGGTTCAGTATCCGGCGGGAATGATTTGTCCTGGAGAAAGGATGTTAAATGATATACTTTTTTATCACCTACTAGTCTAGTCTTCCACTTTTCCCAGATTTGAAATAACAGCTGCATAAAGGGGGAGAGGTCCTTGAACTCGCTACATCCCTTCTGCCAGGCTCTAATATGAAGGGGAGGTTGGTGACTCACAGGGGAAGCTATCCTAGGCCATGGTTTAAGTTTGAGTTGGTCCCCTGATTGACAATGGATGAACACGCTCAGCTGTGAGGCCCCAAAATACCATGTTAAGTTAGACACCTGAAGGCCCCTTGTAATTTCTCTTGGAAAAGGGTGGCAAGTGGTATCAGAAAGTGAGTGGGAAGTGTGTGTGTGGGTGGGAAGGAGGGAACCGCCTCCATTTTATGCCCACTCTCCCTTTCCCCTGTGCGAGTGTGTGTGTGTGTGTGTGTCTGCGTGGGGGAAGGATATGTGTGTTTGTGTTGTGGGGAGGTGAGAGAGAGGGTGGGCATGTTAGAGAATGGATGTTTTCCTCCTTGCAATCTCCACAGACTCCCTAGCGCCTCCTTTTTGACAGGAGCGGTGGCTGTCAGCGGGTTTGACAGCTGACGCTCAATTTTGCCGGCGTTGGTTCTCAAACCCACTGACAGCCACGGGTTCGCAAAATGGACGCCGGCATAATTAAGCGTCCGTCTTCCGACCTGCAGGCTGATTTTTAAATTTTTTTTTTAAATTTTTACTTTTTTTTTTTACTTTTGGGGCCTCCAACTTAATATCGCCATGATATTAAGTCAGAGGGTGCATAGAAAAGCAGTTTTTACTGCTTTTCTGTGCACTTCCCCGGCGCCGGCAGAAATTAACGCTAGCCTTTGTTCAGGCGTTAATTTCTGAAAGTAAAATGTGCGGCTTGGTTGCACATTTTACTTTCTGTATCGTGCGGGAATAACTAATAGGGCCATCAACATGCATTTGCTTGTTGCGGGCGCTATTAGTTTCAGGGGGTTGGACGCGTGTTTTTGACACGTATTACCCTTTAATGAATAAGGGGTAAAGCTAGCGCACTGTACTGTATCAGCCTGTAAGTTTGTACCTGAGGCAATGGAAGGTAAAGTGACTTGCCCAAGGTCACAAGGAGCGACAGCGGGACTGGAACCCTGGTCTCCTGGTTCATAGCCCACTGCTCTAACCAGGTACTTTTCCCCGTACACTTCAGATCGAATTTTCGAAGTGTACATATGTGCATAAATCCACTTTGAACATTTGTGGGTGTCCATGGAGCCAGTGCTGACAGGTGCTTAGGAGCAGATTAAATTTGCGTGTAAATCATGTACCCTGCCCCATCTCTCTCCCTCCCCCTCCCACACTACGCCTGTTCGTAGTGCGCACAGAATCAGTTTTGCATCGACTTTTAAACATACCCCCCCGGTAATGTTTAGAAAGCAATTTAAGTGTAAAAAAAACAAAGTTTAAAAACATAAATCCTTTAAAAAATTATCTCCTTACAGGCTACTTGGAATCTATGCAAGGAACTTACTCCATTATCACATGAACCCTTTCATGCCCAAAATCTCTTTCTTTTGCACCAGCTCACCGAGAACAGATCTTCCAACTTATCCTCATCTCGAGAACCACACTCACAGGCTTATGCAATAAAGTGAGCTCAGCCTAGCGCCACTGGACCAGCATTTTGGTCCAAAGTCATGCTTAGCTAATAGCACTCATCCCATGTAAATGCCATGTAGATGAGGCCATTAGCTATTACCCCCCCCCCCCCCCCCCCCCCCACTAGTAAACACATTTCTGGAAACATTTTGTTTCCTCCACAACCTTCGGTGAAACAAGTAGATTTTAACAAGCTGAACACAAATATGCATTTTATTATGTCTGTATCACATACCATTTGCCAGAAAAGTGTGATATACATTAAGCATTGTTACGTGTTTGTAGCAGCATAAGCTATAATGGCAATGTTGGCACCAAAAAACAAAATTAAAATGTTTTGCCACTGTTCTTCGCTTGTAATCACTGTCCGAAGCTTCGTGGATGAGAGTCCAACAATTGTCACCCAGCATGGAGGGGTTCCACTTGCCTTGATACCATTTCTCCATTTTGACAATGTCTTGATGAAACCTTTCAGCATGTTCGTCACTCAGAGCGCCAAAGTTGTCTGGGAAGGAGTCCAAGTGGGAATGAAGAAAATGTATCTTCAATGACATGTTGCACTTCATCAATATGTATGCCTGAAGCCGATTTTCAACCTGTTCGACATATTCTGCTGCCTTATAGTTGCCTAGAATGTTACAAATAACATTCTTGAAGGCTGTCCACGCAACACATTATACAACTTACAGAAGGCCATCAAAATGGCTGTCCTTCAACACAGCGCGGATTTGTGGGCCAACGAAAACACCTTCTTTTATCTTGACGTCACTTATGCGTGGAAACATTTGCCACAAATAATCAAAGGCTTTACTTTGCTTGTTCATTGCCTTAATGAAGTTTTTCATTAGCCCAGGTTTGATAAGCAAAGGAGGAAGAAATATCTTACTTGGATCCACCAATGAGTCATCCTCAACATTCTTCTGCCCTGGAATCAACTTCTTGCGGAGAGGCCAGACCTTTCTGACGTAATGCGAATTTCTTGCTTGACTGTCCCACTCACAAAGGAAGCAACAATACTTGGTGTAACCAAGCTGCAGACCCAGTAGAATTGCAACTACCTTGAGATCACCCCACAAAATCCAGTTGTACCTCGAGTACTCAATTTGGTTCAGCAGTGGCTGCATGTGCTCATAAGTTTCTTTCTTATGAACGGCATGTCTGACAAGTATTGATGTGTAGATACTGCCGTTGTGCAGCAAAACAGCCTTCAAATTTAAGATTGATGAATCAATAAACAGTCACCATTCTGTTGGGTCGTGGTTACATCCAAGAGCACAAAACAATCCATTGATGTCACAACAAAAAGTCAGACTGTCTACTTGGTTGAAATATTTTATCAAATCTTCATGATGGCTGCAAAATACTGAAATTTTCATATCAGATGACAAAAGATTCCATCCTAGCAGCCTTGACTCAAGCAGCTCCACCTGACTCTTCAATAAAGCCAAATCTCTGACCAGATCATTCAGCTCTGACTGAGATATTAAATGAGAATCGCTGGATGTTGATGGCACAAAGTCAGGATCAGCCGCAGCTTCCATCTGTGACGGTTTGCCATCATCGCCTATCTCCTCATCCTCGTCATCAAGTGTCCACACCTTTGGCGGTTTTGGAACAGGAAGACTGTCATTACGTGGCACTGGTCTCATTGCCGATGTAAGGTTAGGGTACTCGATAAACTTCCTGTTCTTTGATGAATATCCTGACACATTCGTCATGCAGAAGTAACAGTCAGTTATATGATCTTTCTGTTCCCTCCATATCATTGGGATGGCAAACAGCATGGATGGTCGCACACTTTTCAGCCAAGCTCGAAGATTTCTGGCTCAAGATGCGCAACATATATGAGGAGCCCATGCTCTGTCCTGGTCAGCAATTTTGCACTTGAAGTATAAGTCATATGCCTTCTTAATGAGTGCAGTCATACTCCTTTTCTGTGCTTTCAGAGGAGACTCACCACAGATGTAACAAAACGTGTCATGGCTATTACGACATTGGTGCGACATTTCATAAAGTATATGAAATTAAATCCACAAGCTTTAAACTCAACAGTTTTAGCGATACGATTCGCTCATTCACACAGCATTGCATAGGAAACTGCTCATTGCTGTGGTTATTAGGGATGTGAATCGTGTCCTCGATCGTCTTAACGATCGATTTCGGCTGGGAGGGGGAGGGAATCGTATTGTTGCCGTTTGGGGGGGTAAAATATCGTGAAAAATCGTTAAAAATCGAAAAATCGAAAAATCGAAAAAATGGCACATTAAAACCCCCTAAAACCCACCCCCAACCCTTTAAATTAAATCCCCCACCCCCAAATAACTTAAATAACCTGCGGGTCCAGCGGCGGTCTGGAACGGCAGCGGTCCGGAACGGGCTCCTGCTCCTGAATCTTGTCGTCTTCAGCCGGCGCCATTTTCCAAAATGGCGCCGAAAAATGGCGGCGGCCATAGACGAAAAAGATTGGACGGCAGGAGGTCCTTCCGGACCCCCGCTGGACTTTTGGCAAGTCTCGTGGGGGTCAGGAGGCCCCCCACAAGCTGGCCAAAAGTTCCTGGAGGTCCAGCGGGGGTCAGGGAGCGATTTCCCGCCGCGAATCGTTTTCGTACGGAAAATGGCGCCGGCAGGAGATCGACTGCAGGAGGTCGTTCAGCGAGGGTTCCGGCGCCTCGCTGAACGACCTCCTGCAGTCGATCTCCTGCCGGCGCCATTTTCCGTACGAAAACGATTCGCGGCGGGAAATCGCTCCCTGACCCCCGCTGGACCTCCAGGAACTTTTGGCCAGCTTGTGGGGGGCCTCCTGACCCCCACGAGACTTGCCAAAAGTCCAGCGGGGGTCCGGAAGGACCTCCTGCCGTCCAATCTTTTTCGTCTATGGCCGCCGCCATTTTTCGGCGCCATTTTGGAAAATGGCGCCGGCTGAAGACGACAAGATTCAGGAGCAGGAGCCCGTTCCGGACCGCTGCGTTCCGGACCGCCGCTGGACCCGCAGGTTATTTAAGTTATTGGGGGGGGGTTCGGGAGGGTGGGGGATTTAATTTAAAGGGTCGGGGGTGGGTTTTAGGGGGTTTTAGTGTGCCGGCTCACGATTCTAACGATTTATAACGATAAATCGTTAGAATCTGTATTGTATTGTGTTCCATAACGGTTTAAGACGATATTAAAATTATCGGACGATAATTTTAATCGTCCTAAAACGATTCACATCCCTAGTTATATAAGGCTGCGTCATCACGGAAACAAGTTGGAATCTTGCAGCCAAGCTGGGGCTTGCCCGAGCAAGCTCTGGCATGATTTTGGTGCATTTTTTTAAAAGTTAGTCTCTGTTACATTTTACTTTGCTTATGGCCGTCAAAAATACGACATGAATTTTAAAAATCATAAAAACTACTGTCCAGCAAGAAAATATATGTAAGCAAGATTATGTTTTAAAATTTCATAATTATTGTAACACAAAATTGGCCATTTCTCAAAACATTACGTGATGTACAAATTCTGAAGTAATATCTGTGATCCGCATAAAAAAATCTATTTGGAACACCAAAAAGCCTGAAGGAAACAAAAACTTTGTTTACCAGTGATATCGCCACTTGACTAACGCACCCTTGATAATGCGGAAAATTTAATGCCAACCCCAGAGCTGGTGTTAAGTCATACCACAAGTAAAGAACCTGTTAATCAAACGTTGATTTCTGCTTCCTCCTACATGTGAAACTAAGATCTAGGTTTGGACCTTAAAAGGCTTAAGATCACAGACCCTGGGTGGTTTCCAGAGCAAAAAAAAAACTTTGAGGCAGATCTGGAAAACGGAAGACTGTGAATAAAAGGATAAACAGGGAGGAAATCTCCACTCCTAACTCCCTACTGGATCAATGACAATGCACCAGCTTTTCTTTTGCAGGGTGTGCATGCCCCACCCCTAATGCATGCACAGCCACAGCTCCCCTGGGTGCCTGGTGGCTAGGGACATACAATTTTACCTGGAGCAGGCAGCTCATTAAAATATAGCATTGCATGTCTGTCAGGTCGATACAGCAAGGCCGCGTTAGAAAGAGTGCGGCAGTGCCGGGCGCACCCTCGTTCCCCGCACGCACTGTCCTGCTCACATACCGCTCGATACTCTATTCACATTGCTTGCAAATGCAAGCCGCGTCTGCGAAGCGTTAGGCGAAGGGTTAGGCCCGCGCAACCCATTTTACTGTATAGGCGCTTAATACAGTGCCACTGCCTATACAGTATCCTGGGTGCGCTGGTACCTGTCATTTCAAATGTCATTTCAACTGACATTTGAAATGACTGGTACCAGGAAGTGGATGGTTCTCCCCCCCTCCCGGGAGCCGGCGGGCGCGCGTTTATCCAGGCGGCGGCGGCGGTGGGAGCCGGCGGGCGCGCGTTTATCCAGGCGGCAGCGGTGGGAGCCGGCGGGCGCGCGTTCATCCGGCGGGCTGTCATTGAGGCGGGAGCCGGCGGGTGGGTGATTGTCAGCCCCCCCGAAGCAAGGCGCGAAAGCAGCCTTGCTCCGAGAGGAGGGGAGACAGGACTGGCAGTGTAAAGCGGCGAAGCGACTTACTTTTTGTAGCTCCCTCCGGACATCGGACGACCTCTCCTGCCTCCAGCTGCTCGCGAAGATGGACGCCTGCACGGCCGCTGAAGACGTGACGTCTATCTTCGCGAGCAGCTGGAGGCAGGAGAGGTCGTCCGATGTCCGGAGGGAGCTACAAAAAGTAAGTCGCTTCGCCACTTTACACTGCCAGTCCTGTCTCCCCTCCTCTCGGAGCAAGGCTGCTTTTCGCACCCTGCTTCGGGAGGAGGGGAGAGGGGACTGGCACGGGGGAAGCCACGATGTCCAGAGGGGAGCTGCAAAAGTAAGTCGCCGAGTGTAGGATTGCCCGTCCTCTCCCCTCTCTCTCTTGCAACTTTTTTTTTTCGCTTTTTTTTTGCTTCGGGAGGAGGGGAGAGGACTGGGGCTGCCCCGAAGACCAGCATCCATGGACGCGGCCAGGGCAGGTGAGAGGGGGCTGGGGGAAAGCTTGCCGCCTACCCTTACCCCTGCCTCTAACGCAGGGGTAAGGGTAGGCGGTAAGTTAGCAGGTTAAATGCGCGGCAAAACAGCAGGGTAAAATAGCGATAGTCGGGGCGTGGGTTACTGGATGCTAGGGATTAGCTAATTCGCTCGTTTACATGCAATATACATGCCGCGAGCGGAAGGGGTTGCCCGGGGATTTTAGGACGCGGTAGGAGTAGGTTAAAGGGGATAGTGTATCGCAGGAAGGGCTAACGCGGCCAGAAAGTGAGTAGAACGCGAGTTAGGAGCGGGGTAAACGCGGCCGCACTTTACAGTATTGAGCTGTCTGAGAGGTGGATTTATTTAGATTCCACTTTTTGCAGTACTTCAAAGTGGACATATAAGTTTGTACTGGAGGATAAAGTAACTTGCCCAAGGTCACAAGGTGCAACAATGGGACTTGAACACTGGTTTCATGGCTCATAGCCCACTGCTCTAACCACTAGGCTACTAGCCACACCTAGCATGGCTTTAAAATATAACATTGTGGGTCCAGGAGAGGTGGATGTGCACATGTTAGAAAAATGGGGGCTCAGTATGGCATCTGTTTTACCATGCATTTTTATTGCATAGGTCCCTCACTTAGGGGCAATATTCAAAGTCATTTACTTGGATAAATAAATAACCATTTATAAATAACCATTTATTTACCCGGGTAAATCAGGTGCCCCAAAACTGCTCTCTCTCTCAATCTGGCTCGAGCAGCTCCATAGCGCTGGTAATTTTAGCTGCACTGAGGGGGGACTGTTCCAAGAGGGAGGGGCTTATACATAGATTGTCTTTAAAAAAAATTAAATCTATAGGGGTTATTTTCCACATAAATTGTATCCACACAAAAAAACCTGGTGAAAAAGTCCCTGGATCTTTTGTATCCATAGTCTGTTTTCAAAGGGAAAAAATGCACATCCTTTTCTTGTGGTCGCTAGGAGCAAAGCACCTTGACATTGCTCCTAGGCCAATTGAAGGTTTGCTAATTGCACGCGCAGTTATTCTGACGCATTCACCCTTTGTGCTAAGTAGTTCCCGGTCATAGACTCGTGTGTTCCCTAATGTCAGAAATAGTTCAAAGTTATTATTCTATTACCTCTGTCGGGGGGGAAAAAGTTTTTAAAAATCAGCCAGTTGCATAGCTCATTTTAGGATTTCCAATTTGTGGGCTGCCAAGTTTGTGAAAGCAGAAATATTCAATGATTGCTAGAAGCACTAGGATTAACCCAGTTTTTTTTTCACGGCGGCTGCACTGTTAGTCCGCACATGCCCAGCAGGTGGTAATGTTTGCCAAAGCTTCAGCACACACGGGCCGGCCTCGATGAGCGGTAACCCGGGATTTCTCGTTATTTAAATAATGCAGCGAGCATGGCTCCGTCGGGAGGTGGCACGCGTGGCAAAACTGCACCAGAGAGTTGCATCGGTTTGAGACGTGCAAGGTCTCCCTGAGCCTTCTCTTCCTCCTTATGTCCTTCGGTGCTCGGAGGGAAGCAGAAAATGTGAGAGACATTGTCCAGCATCGAAACGGTGCGCCCCTCTTATGCTTTTTTAGCAGTTACTTAAGATTTAAATCTTGCGTAAAGATGTAAATACTTTGAATTTGCTCCTCACTTTTTAAATTGTAGTTTAATTTAGTTTAGTCATTAATTTCTATGGACAAACCAATTAATTGTTCAAACATTATATACATTTTCACTAGGGAAACTTATTGGGATAATTTTGTTTGTTCAATTATTATTTTTTGGTGGGGGGGATTGTGCTGCTTTCTTAAAATTCAGCACCTCCCCCCCCCCCCCCCCCTTTATTTGGTCAAGGTTTTCTAAAGATTCTAAAGGAAAAGCAGCCGGAAGAAACGTCTCATCAGAATTTTTAATCCATTAATCGCAAAATGCAAGCGGTTCTTTTCCCATTCTGACTCACAATTTTTTTCTCTCTCTAAACAGCTGTAATGGGCTAGGGTCAGAGAGATTATCCTCTCTCCTGAGGACCCACCTTGCCCGAAGTGAAGGTAGCAGCTTTCCTCCCATCTTTGGCTCCCACCTTGCTCAATAATGCCATGGAGAGAAACCCATCTCTGCCATTCTTGAACTTCCCTCCTCCCCAACATCCTCTCTCCCCCCCCCCATCATAAAGAATGGCGTGGCAGGACCCCATTCCAATCACTTCTTCCCACTCCTCCTCCCCATTGCCCTAAAATAGAATGGAGTCGCCATTCCCTTAACTCCAACCCCATCTTAACTTTCCCCTCCACCTCCCCTTCCTCTTTCCTGCAGGCCAGGCCTCCATACTCCGTTCTACCCTGGGGGGTACAGAATGAGGTGTGAATAATTCTCCTCCCTCCTCTGCGGGGTGGGGGAAGAGAGATAGCGCGCGGGGAGGAGTGGGAATCCCTTCCATTGACATTTTGTGATCCACAGATTGGAATCCATTTCCCGAGTGAATTGTAGATGACGATCCATGGATCACAAAATATGGACTGGCTCATCTCTACCCTGTATAAAACTTGTGTGTCGATTGTACGCTTTCTTTCCTATGCTAAAATGTCTCACCCATGAGAGACTTCATTTTGTCTACTCTCAAACCTGCCCTCCCCCCCATTAGCATCCAGCGGTTCATTGTTGTCTCCAGTCAGCTATCAAGGAAGAAAATGATAAACCAAATGTGCCCTCGGGTTAGCGTCTAAAATCTGCCTCCTGCGCAACTACAGCCGAGATGTGCAGGGAAGAGGCCTATAGGCCTCCGAAAGCCCATGTGCTTGCAACCTAATGTCAGGGGTGCAATTTCTAATCGGGCACAAGGGGGCGCTCCTGAATAGTTGAGCGCGGGGGTTTTTTCCCTGCTCCCCCTGCAGCAGATGATTCGCGGGGCTTGACCTTTCGTAAAGGGAGCTTCCTTCCGGCGGCTGAAAGCCGGCACAGGGCGAGAAAGGCGACGGATAGCTTTCTCCGCACGTTCAGCAGAGGCAGCAGCCTGGCCCCCCTCGCTCCCTCTATAATATGTACATACAGGACCACACTCACTCGCAACCACCCTGAACATAGAAATAACTCCAAGACAATGAGTTGGGAAAACAAAGGCCGCAGCTTTATTCATAAATGGTCCGAGCCCTGAAACAACAATCATTTAATACTATAGGATCTCAACATTTCCTCCCCCCGTCTATCCGCCACTCCGGCAGGATAGCCTTCACCAGCCAACCGGCTCGAATAATTTGGCACTCACTCCAAGTTCCGGCCTCCATTGTCCTCCGACAAGGAGCCAACCTGAGTGGACCCCTGCCTCCGCCTGCCAAGGGTCTGGCCTCCGCGGTCCCCGCCTCCTTCCAGCAAGGGACCACACCCTGACAACAGCCCAGTTGTCAACCATCGCATGCCCAATGTTGAAATCCCTTTCGCATCAGCCATCGCTTTAACTCTGCTGGCTCGGACCAAGTGCCCCAGCTGCGACGATCTGCACAAACACAACATGTTCAGTTCAACATACAAACCGTGAACATTATAACAAATTAGGGTGGGTGGGAGGGAAGCCAAATTGTCCCGCTTATCCCGCCGCCGAACCACTAACTAATGTCCCCACGTAAAATCCCTCCAAATTCAAAATTGCTTTCCCCCAATCAGAAGCCACCCTACTCGCCCCCAGCCAATCAGTAGCTGCCACCCAATATCTTCCGACCTACGCTCCCTTCCCCCGTACTCGGCACCCCCCCCCCCCTCCCCTCCTCGAACGGACCTCTCGGCAACACCTGCTTATTAACTAAACCACCCCCCCCCATCCCCCCCCCCCCCCATGCTCGATGAGTGTGCCTTAGTCATATTATAGGGTCTCCGCGGACACAAGGTCCACTTCGACCGTCATAATATGTACATACAGGACCACACTCACTCGCAACCACCCTGAACATAGAAATAACTCCAAGACAATGAGTTGGGAAAACAAAGGCCGCAGCTTTATTCATAAATGGTCCGAGCCCTGAAACAACAATCATTTAATACTATAGGATCTCAACATTTCCTCCCCCCGTCTATCCGCCACTCCGGCAGGATAGCCTTCACCAGCCAACCGGCTCGAATAATTTGGCACTCACTCCAAGTTCCGGCCTCCATTGTCCTCCGACAAGGAGCCAACCTGAGTGGACCCCTGCCTCCGCCTGCCAAGGGTCTGGCCTCCGCGGTCCCCGCCTCCTTCCAGCAAGGGACCACACCCTGACAACAGCCCAGTTGTCAACCATCGCATGCCCAATGTTGAAATCCCTTTCGCATCAGCCATCGCTTTAACTCTGCTGGCTCGGACCAAGCGCCACAGACACAGGCATCCTATGCCCTGTGACCCCCCAAAGATGCGGCCCTGTCTATTTTCGGAAATAATCCCTCCAGTACCTCCTGAATGGAATTTAAGAATAGGTCAGTACCCAGGAAAGACAAATGAACTCCATCGGAGCCAAATAGCCCCATACTCTTACCCCAAGACCATTCATGGCGGATATGCCGTCCCCCCAATCGAGCCAACCAGGAACCAATCTGCTGGTTTGCTTTGGACCTGCTACGTTTCCACATCACATTGTTCCATTCAGTAGGTCTAGCAATTATATCCGACCAACACAGGATGGCGGTAGGCAATAGGATTGAAACAGTCATCAAGTCCTTCCGGACAATGCTGATGAATTGCCTACCCGCCATCCGTCCCCAGTCATTTCCCCCCAGATGAATCACCACAACACGAGGTGGTCTGAGACGCGTGCATGCCTTCTTCACATACGGAACTAACTCGTCCCATCGCATGCCTCTCCGCCCCATCCAATGTACTCGCACCCCTCTGCTCTGCAGATCCAAATGGGGACCATAAGGTCGACCCTGCGCATGCTGATGTGCCCAATGAATATATGAATGTCCAATGATCCACACCGACATATCAGCGGACACTGCACCTAAAAGAAACAACAATTAGTCGCTTTTCTTTGACATCCCCCCATCCGGGCGGACATAGCTTTTATATGCACTGGACCTCCACCGTCCGATCCTCTGAATCACTCCCCTGGACAAACCCGCCCCCGCTGCAGAGGTTGCCGCTCCAATACGAAACGAGTGTGTCCCGAATTGTCTCCCATCCAATCCTATCTGGACCAACGCTCGACGAAGTACCACTTTAAATTGGTACCTGGTCAACGGGCTTAGATTCTC
Source organism: Rhinatrema bivittatum (assembly GCF_901001135.1). Lineage (NCBI taxonomy): Eukaryota > Metazoa > Chordata > Amphibia > Gymnophiona > Rhinatrematidae > Rhinatrema > Rhinatrema bivittatum. The sequence continues at coordinate 38,675,932 of NC_042617.1, read as the reverse complement.
GTGTATCAAGAATGGAGACGCCTCCCCCGGCCGAGCCTGACAATACTTAATCGCATTTGCCACCGGGCAGGTATCCAATCCTGGCACGGCAGACAGCACCACCAACGACCCACGCCCTTGCTGATCTGTCTTAGAACGTGGTATACCCAGTACCACAGATCGATTTGTCACGATGACATTCCTGGCCAAGAGTCCCAGGCAATCCTTGCTACTGACCGATCGCGCGACTAATTCACTTATCCTGAAGGCACTGAAAAAAGCGAAAACAAAAGCCAAACGAAATAGCAGTATTTCGTAATTGGACGAGCACACCGCTCCTACAGCTCCCCATAACCGCAGCAAAATATCGTGCGTGATGGGCAAACGATAATCCAATCGTTGCCCGACTTCCCGATGCCAACCTGCTAACAACCTTCGTACTATAAAACGCCCCGAAGGAAAACCCCAGCCATGAACACGCATAAAGAAAGAAAACCCCGCCAATTGCTGACTCACCGACGATCTCGCATAACCATGTAACCTAGCTTGTTCAATAAAGCGCACCAAAGCAACGTCAGAAATGGGACCACCACGCCAACCCAGAGACGACAAAAATGCGGTCACTCTTCGAGCTCCGTTAACGTAACCTGTCCATGTTGACGTTGCTAATGAAGCTCGCAGCATACTCCAGGCTTCAGGGCACCAAATTTCCAAAGGGAAAATGGAACCAACGTTCCATAGGGCTCCGCCTCTGGCGCTAGTTCTCGAAATGTATCCCACTTGAAACGAGAAAGAGAGTCGGCCACACCATTAGAAACCCCCGGTACGTGCCGGGCCCATATGGTAACATTCAAGGACATACAATACAAAATCAATGCCCGCAGCAACTCCGATACTCGAATACATTTAGCTGATCTTTTATTGATAACCTCGACCACCCCCATATTGTCACACCAAAAGACGACTCTCTTTCCCCGTAACCGCGCACCCCAAACATGCACCGCTACCACAATTGGGAACAACTCCAAGAATGTGATATTTCTCGTCACCCCCGCTTCAACCCAAGCACACGGCCATCTCGCCGCGCACCAGGACCCTTGAAAATAGGCACCAAACCCCGTAGCCCCTGCCGCGTCAGTAAACAACTCCAGATCGTGATTAGACGACGGGTCAGCTTGCCAAAATTCCACACCATTGAAACCAACTAAAAAAGTATCCCAAATTTGCAAATCATCCCGCATTCCTTTAGAAAACCGAATTCGATGATGACGCTTCTTAACGCCTGACATGGCATGTGACAATCTCCTCAGGAATACCCGACCCATAGGAATTACCCGGCATGCAAAATTAAGGCTGCCCACTAAAGATTGCAATTCCCGCAAGGTCAGTTTATGCCTGCCTACTGCATCCCGCACCAAACTCCGCAGACGCTCCACCTTCGCTACCGGCAACCGCGAAACCATTTCCACAGAGTCTAACTCAATTCCTAGGAACGTCAATTTCGTGCAGGGTCCTTCCGTCTTGCCCTCGGACAAAGGAATACCAAAGTCCCGCGCCACCTCTTGGAAAATGCCCAACACATGTTCACACTCCTCCGAGTCAGCCCCCCCCCACACACAGGAAATCGTCCAAATAATGCACCATCTTATTTGACCTAGCTCTTATCTGAACCACCCAGTGCACAAATGAACTAAACGCTTCGAAATAAGCACAAGCTATAGAACAACCCATAGGCAAGCACTTATCGAAATAGTATCCCTGCTGAAAACGAAACCCCAGCAAATGAAAACTATCAGGATGTATAGGCAGCAAACGAAAAGCCGACTCTATATCTGCTTTCGCCATCAAAGCATTTGGACCACAACTTCTCACTGCACGAACTGCCAAATCAAACGAGGCATAATGCACTGTACATAACTCTCGCGGAATCCCGTCGTTTACAGACTTACCCTCGGGAAAAGACAGATTATGTATCAGCCTAAATTTTCCAGCCTCTCTCTTGGGAATAACAGCCAATGGTGATAACACCAAATTTGGAAACGGTGCCTCAGTGAACGGACCCGCTATCCTGCCAAGGACTAACTCCTCCCTCAATTTTTTCTGGACTACTCCCACCAACCTTCGTACGGATGGACAATTGCTCCCCCCCCCCACGACCCCCTCCCCCGCGAAAGGAATCCGAAAGCCTTCTGTAAAACCTTGAAGAAGCAGTTCTGCCGCCCCGTGGTTTGGATACAATCTTAACCAGGACGACATCACTGCAATACGAACCGGCGTTCTCGCTAATTCAAATCCCTGGTTTGTTCCCACCCTTGACCAGTTGGGTCGCAGGGGAACCTTCGCCTGGCTTTTTGAGGCATCGCAATGCAGGGTGGGCTGCTCCGCAGTTGGAACAGGCGTGCCTGAATTTGCAATCAGGAAAGTTGCAATTGGAGCGATTAAATCGCCAACAGATGTCACTACGCACCGCCCCTCCCTTCCCCGTCCCTCCAGCCGGGAACTCTTTCCGAAAGGACTGATTCAAATTTGCCCCCGAGACCAAACCCTGCCCTGACCCACCTCCCGACGCCTTGGAGGCCATCTGGGTTAACCACAGGCCTACATCCTGCGTGCCCCAAGTAATAAATTTATTTTCCTCCATCCTGTCACGGAACCTCTCGTCATAGTTTAACCGTGACCACCCTTCGTATGTTTTGCTAGCTGCCAGGATGGAATCTGCGTAAGCTAACAGAGACCCGTACTGAGATGGATCCTTTTTTCCCACTACACTTGCTAAACGCAGGAATGCTCTCATCCAATTATGCATGTTCCTTGCCACTTTTTGTTGTACCCCCGGAAAACGGTCACTCTTACTTTTCTTCTTCTTTTCCTTACGCCTCCCCCGCCTACCTTCCAACAACTGGAAAATATCTATGAATTGCCTCCGCCAAATACGCTTACGAATGGATTTTGGCACTTCTTCCCAAAGTTCAGTTAAAGCCACCAATGCTGGGGCACCTCGAACCGTGGCACCCCCCACCATCTCACCTTTCTTTGGCGCCCCTTCCTCGGATGAACTAGAGGACGATGAAGAGGAAGAGGAAGAAGAGGAAGAATCAGAAGAACTAGATCGGGTCCTCTTCCGCTTCCTCTTAGCCTTCCCTGATCTAGCTGACCCCTTTTTTCCACTACTTTCATTGTCATCTTCTTTTCTCTTCAACCCTTCGGCTAATTGCCCCGTACCCGTCCTCCGCTCCCCTCTATCCTCACTAACACCGGAACCCCTAAGCTGTTGAGCATCCCCCCCACCTTTCTTAGGAAAAATTACCCACTCACCAGTCGGATCAGAATCCCCCACCATCGCGTCTGCCAGTATCATCCTTTCACGCTGCCCAGCGAAAGCCTCCCTCGGTGCCACACTCCTCCATGCTTCCTGCCCCGAAGGGCCCGGCAATTCTCCGTCATCCTCCGTCAACTCCACCTGAGAAGACAGCGCACCAGAAGGGGAAAAAAGCCCAGCACCAGCCAAGACGCTCCGCGCTCCGCGCTCCCGTCACACCCTGCCTCCCCGTCCCCCTACGGCTCCGCGGCTGAAATTCCTTCCCACTACTTGCCCTGACAATGCTCCCCCCGCCCAGACTGGATATGTCACTAGCGAGGGAGTCACCTGGGGCCCGCTGCCTTTCACCCCTCTGAAGAGTCCTAAGACTCTCCTGCCTCGCGCTCACTGCACTTCCCCTATTAAATGCCCTCCATCCAGAGTCCCAGGTGCCGACCTCCTCCAGCATGGAGAGCGTTTGCCAATCCCGGCCCATCCCCCTCCTGACTGCTCCCCGCCCCCCGCTGACCGAGCCGACTCCCCTAACGCCCCTCGAAACGCCTCCGTCTACCTCCCTTTCGGACCCTCCATTAGCCCCCCCGCCCGTGCAGTCCCTCTGCCCGAGAAAACACCCTGCTGGACTTCCGATCTCTCAGCCACCCCTCTCGAAGGCACCCTCACATTCTCTCTCCCAACTCCCCTGGTCACTACTACGGAAGCTGAACATATAGCAGCACCATCCCCGCTCAGCCCATCCCCCCTGCCTGCCTCCGAAAATGGTCCCCGCGCTCGGTCACAACTCACGACCCCTCTCCGAATTCCTCCCCGACCTATCCCTCTAGACCGGATAATTCGAACGGACCGCCCCCGTTCCGCCCGTTCTAAATCCCCCGCTGTCTCGTAAATTGGACGGACATCGAGGCTCCTGCCGCTTCCTATGCCCCTCCCTCCGGCACTTCCCATACCCACGCCACCGAGGCCGCCTCCACCCCCGCCCAGCTCTCTGCTCACCCAGTCACCATTGCCTTCCTCTTCGAACTCCGCCTCCTCGCCAGAACCGGGCACCCAGGCCGCCTCCTCCGAGTCCAACTCCGCCGCCAAATCGCTGCCGCGCTCTCTCTCGGCCTGCTCCCACGGTCTTGCCATGGCACCGCCTTCACTCTGCAAACGAACAGCAAACGAAACGCCGCACACCGCACGTCTCGCGTGGAAAATACAGCCCTCTCTCAAATTTACCTCAGATCACACAAGCCAAATTGTCCCGCTTATCCCGCCGCCGAACCACTAACTAATGTCCCCACGTAAAATCCCTCCAAATTCAAAATTTCTTTCCCCCAATCAGAAGCCACCCTACTCGCCCCCAGCCAATCAGTAGCTGCCACCCAATATCTTCCGACCTACGCTCCCTTCCCCCGTACTCGGCACCCCCCCCCTCCCCTCCTCGAACGGACCTCTCGGCAACACCTGCTTATTAACTAAACCACCCCCCCATCCCCCCCCCCCCCCCCCATGCTCGACGAGTGTGCCTTAGTCATATTATAGGGTCTCCGCGGACACAAGGTCCACTTCGACCGTCAGTCATTGAAGATTAGTTTTCCAAAGGATTTCACGGTGACTTCCTTTGCGCCTGGCCTGCAAGGTGTTTCTCGATGGCTGAAAAAGGAATTGGCAGGATTGCTCATTAGTAAGAGGAGGCAAAGGCATAAAAAAAAATGAGACTGGTTTTATTTTGAGATGAGCCCATTATCATCATTATGAATAAGTCAGTTGTTTGGCGAGACACGTCAGTTAAAAAGATCTACTAACTCTATGATTCCTGCCATTATTTTTGCATCAGAATTCTAATCAATTAATTTGCATCTACAGATATATGGATTTTTTAAAATGTATATAACACTTCAGTAAAGAGGCATTCAATGAAATGAAAAAAGATTTAAAAAAAATATAGGAGTTGATTTACACATTTAGAGGCTGGAAAGGAGACTGCGAAGAATAGTTGTTGTGAGCAGGCTGATAATGGCTGTATAATGAAGGATTTTATGCAGTCTCCTCTTTGAAGTTCAGAATGCATTTTTTGCCTCATTAAAATATGCAGGAGGCTCATTACCCCCTTTTCCGACACGTAAAGTTGCTCTCAGAATGACAGCAGCATCTGGAATTGGGTTCCGGAAGCACCTGGAGCCCATTTACGGGAGCGATGTCAAGAATTCAAAAGTGTTTGTCTGCTCTTCAGTCACACGACTCGGCCTTGTTTACCCGTGTTTTGAGGTGTGCAGCCTGGCTCCGGAGGATACGATAGGGAAAGGGCCAGCATCCAAACACAGCTAAAGAAAATGCCTTGCTAGCAATCACAAACACGGCTTAAGGAGGCACACACATCAGGAACCACTGGCATGAAAAGCCAGTATTTATAAAAGCATTAGAAAACACCTTGTTCCATTTTTATCACCCATTTTCTTCTTCACCTCAGTCAAAATGATTTAGGCTGATAGAACACATTAAATACACACTAATTCCTAGTACTTTAGTCATATATTTTTATTTTGGTGGTATTTTAACCCATGCAGGGTTGCCTTGGTATATTAGTCGATAAATCCCAAGTCAGCCAAGTAATTTCATCAATACAAGACTGATGCTCCAAAGAACTCTGTGGTAGACTGACATTTCTGGCAGAATCTAGCCCCAGTCACCTTTATTAAAGGTACAAGATCGGTGACACAAGTGAAGAGGAATAGTATATTAGTGATGTCTCAATTTCTAGGGTTGCATTTTAGCAGCCTCACAGCATCACAGTTGCCAAAGCCAATCTTTTCCTTATATAGACTAGGACACTCAAACCCCAGTACCGCTTTCCTGGCCTGACAGCTCATAACAGTAGTGAGCACATCAATGCAAGACAGAAAGCTCGGAGCATTTGGAAATGAAAAGTTGCCTCTGTCCTAGCCAAGGACTTCAGCTGTTTATCACTTATGCTACAGGACTCCATACAAGATATCCCCAGCAGCCGTGCCCTCATACAGAGGTTTGGCCTTCATGCATGCCCATCCTGATGGCACCCAGATACATGCACACCACACCTGCCACCCACATGAGAACGTGATCTATATGACAGGAAGCCCCTTCTTACCATCTTCTCTGTCAGCTCTGTACTGCACATCATCAGACATAAACTTAACTGCTTCAAACTAAACAAAAATCCGTATCAGATGATAAGCCCAAATAATGTCAAAATATACCACCACTGTGGAGTATCTCTCACATTAAAGAGACCCTCGTATCGAAGGAGCAAAGCTTAGTAAAAATCTCGCCTATGCAGGCACATAATTTACTCCCAAGAGAAAAATTGTAGCTCCATATTTTAAGCATCGATCTCAACGTTCTTCTTTTTCTTTGCCCAGTATCAAATTTGCTTTACAAGTTTTAGAAAAAAATTTTTGCAATTAGTAAAACAGAGCACTAAACCTTTATGAACCGCTGGAAGATCAATCTGCTAGAAAATCCCTTTGAAATCCCTCTTCTCTTGGGACTAAATTATTAGCTTGCATGGGCAAGATTTTTAATGCTCCTTAATAAGAGTAGCTCCTTCGATAGGAGGGTCTCTTTAATGTGAGATGCTCCACAGTGGTGGAATCTTTTGACATAAACTTAACCGTGCCGTGTGTAACAAGGAATTGACACATCTGGAGGCAGAAAAAGTGAGGGCTACCATTCACTCGTCCTGCCCCTTTTCAACAAGCTGCTGGCCGTTGTCACCGAAAGGCAGAGCATGTCTGTGGCAGCAAACAGAGGTGGTCCCTTTAAATGACGATTGCTTTAGCAGTGGTGCCGGACACTGATGCTGGACGGAGAAGGGGATATTGTATGGCCATTGGCCAACAGCGGTGCATCCACCTCTGCAGCTGGAAATCCCATCCGCCCGCCTTCCTGCAGCTGATCTTCCCAGCCCCCGAGTGGATTACAGATCACTAGCTCTAGTGGGTCCTTCAGACAGCTCCAGTATCGCATTCCTTTCTTCTACCAGCTTTTTGTGCGGGTAAGATTGAAAGTGCTTACACAATTTATGATGGGTCTATTGTGTGCTGAAAAGGTGAGAATAATCAGTAAGAATTGCATTTCCACAGGGGTGTACTATTTTTTTTACTTTTGATTTCATTTCATTTAGTTCGCGTTACATTTTTATAGTGTGCACTAAACCTTTTAATGCACGTTAAAAGTTTTAACACTCACTAAAAGGCTTTTAACATGTAATAAGCCATTTTAGTGTGCCTTAATACATTTTAAAACACACTAAAATTATTTTAGTACTTGTTAAAAAAAAAAATAATGTGCACTATAACAACATGGCCTAAAATGAAATAAAAAAGATTAATAAAATGAATGAAATGAGCATTTTTTGGCTTCATGCTCCTACATTTCATTGTTTTGTTATTAACTTCTGTATACAGTGGAGTAAATGGTGTTTTCTCTTTTGTGTTTTATGACAAATCCAGACCCCATCAATATCTTTCTGCTGGTCCAGGGCTTTGAGGGGGACATACTCCTATCTAGACCATAAGGGCCAGATGGTAGGGATTGCAGGTGCCCCAATAAGTACTAATGGAGGACCCACAGAGGCATGAGGTTATGGCTGGCAGAGGACAATCGCCCCTTGGGTATTATTTTTCACACATCGCTCAGTGTCTAAAATGGATGCCTGTGAGTAGCTGCAAGTGTGCTTGCGCATGGCTAGTGTGTTTGGCACGTTGAGGTGGCAGGTGCCGTATTGTGGTGTCTGTCTGTGCCTGACACAGGTCCATGTTTTGCACAGTGCATGCCTGTGGCTCATGTCTTTAGCCTTTGTGCCTCTGCGTGTGCTGCCGTGCTGTGTCCTGCTTGCAATATTGTGCTTTGGGGGTGGGTCCATGTTGCATGCAGAGGAAACGCGCATGCTGTTTGTGGCACAGTGAGTAATAAGTCTCACCACGGCTGCCCTCTGTCCTGTCCATTGTTACACTCTTGTCTCTTTTCTTTTCCTGCTTTTGTAGCATTCCGTGTCTTGTCTAGTATTCTGTGCATTATGATTTCCACCTTCTACATTTGTTTCTATCTTTTTCTTCTGCTTTTTTTCCCCCCTGAAAACAAAGACCACACAGCAAGCAGCCTCTCAAAAGGACCTGAGTCCTTCAGCCCACGTTTGCCACAAGTGGGTGAAGGCAAGCCCTGGGGTTTGAAGAGTTGTTTCGTATGGAGGCAGAGTTGCACGTGCAGCTTCCTGCCTTGATTTGGACCTCCTGAGTTCTGTGCTGCCTGCAGAACATCCTTTCTGCTTGGCCTTTATCCCCTTTCAGTTCCCACCGTGACATGCTCCTCCTCCAGCACCGGCACGAGCCAGAGATAGGAAACAACATTCAGAAGAGGCCGCCGACACTCGGGAAAATGGCTGCAGGAATCAAGCAGCTCTGCTCCACAGGACACCCAACTAACAAGGGGTAGTAAAAAAAAAAACAACCCCAAAAAACTTAAACTATACATTTTTGTTTTGGACAAAACTTTCAATACCATTTTAATATTTTGTTTGATTTTGTTCTTTGTGGCTTTTTTTGAAAAGCTTAGCGTCTGAGCATGATTGATTGGATATAAGTTCAGAGCTCTGGGTGCATGTATACAGTGGGGGTGTAGGTAGTGCATATGCATGAGAGAATTAGAGTGGGGATTAATCGATGGGGGGAGGGTAAACCTCTGAGACCCACCTGCAGGGGATGATTCTTTCTGTGGGCATAAACTGAATAGGCACCCGAATTAAAAGGCTGGACCCTCTGGCTGGGTGATCCAAACATACCCTTACCGTAAATCTTCCAAGGTGATTAACTGGCACCAGATACACTTGATGGTAGTTACATCAATATCCAAAAATTATTTTCAAATTGTTCCTCTATCTGTGAATGTTTCCCTCAGTATTGGGTGCTGAGAATTTCTTATCCTCCAGGTGGGTAGGGATATCCTAACTTTGGTTGATTCCCCCCCCCCCCCCCCCCCCCCCCCCCCCGCCAAACATGACCTGAGGCTCAGATGTGCATCAAAATCCCATTCTTCCTTTCTCCCAGAGAGGAGATTCCGCTGAGGGTCCCCAGATGACACAAAACTTCTTTGTCATGATTCTCCTCTGGAGACGGTGAATTTGGATCTTTCAGACAGAAAAGTCCAGGGAGCAGGAAAAAGATCAGTTCCTCTTCTTTCTCCAACTGTCGAAAAGAAAGGAAGGTGGCAAAAAAAAACCTCCTCCCAAACCAAAAGGCAACAATCTTCACAAAATACAAAAGTGGAGCTATCTTGCAGCGAGTCACCAGCGTCCAGCCACCGGGTGTAAGACGGAGTCAGCGGGTCTTCTCTCTACTCCTGACCTTCCCAAGCAGGGACTTTCCCTCCCTGAGTCGGGACAGGGGGGGGGGGGGGATTCACAAAAAAGCTCCCCCGAAAAAAATAACCCATGCTATAATTACACAATGTTAGGATTCATATTAGGTGCTACAACCCAAGAAAGAGATCTAGGTGTCATAGTGGATAACACATTGAAATCGTCGGTTCAGTGTGCTGCGGCAGTCAAAAAAGCAAACAGAATGTTGGGAATTATTAGGAAGGGAATGGTGAATAAAACGGAAAATATCATAATGCCTCTGTATCGCTTCATGGTGAGACCACACCTTGAATATTGTGTACAATTCTGGTCGCCGCATCTCAAAAAAGATATAATTGCGATGGAGAAGGTACAGAGAAGGGCTACCAAAATGATAAGGGGAATGGAACAGCTCCCCTATGAGGAAAGACTAAAGAGGTTAGATCTTTTCAGCTTGGAGAAGAGACGGCTGAGGGGGGATATGATAGAGGTGTTTAAAATCATGAGAGGTCTAGAACGGGTAGATGTGAATCGGTTATTTACTCTTTCGGATAGTAGAAAGACTAGGGGGCACTCCATGAAGTTAGCATGGGGCACATTTAAAACTAATCGGAGAAAGTTCTTTTTTACTCAACGCACAATTAAACTCTGGAATTTGTTGCCAGAGGATGTGGTTAGTGCAGTTAGTATAGCTGTGTTTAAAAAAGGATTGGATAAGTTCTTGGAGGAGAAGTCCATTACCTGCTATTAAGTTCACTTAGAGAATAGCCACTGCCATTAGCAATGGTTACATGGAATAGACTTAGTTTTTGGGTACTTGCCAGGTTCTTATGGCCTGGATTGGCCACTGTTGGAAACAGGATGCTGGGCTTGATGGACCCTTGGTCTGACCCAGTATGGCATTTTCTTATGTTCTTATGTTCTTAAAACTCAAGCCAACCCTACCCTAGAAAGGAATCTGCCTCCTTCCTAGTCTCTCTTAGCAGGAACGTGAGGCCTAGCTCCCAAGAATGGGGAGAAAGAAACAGAAACAAAATAGCTTAATACTCTTCCCCAAGTCTAACTCCAAAGGCCTCGCTGTTCTCCCTCTCTGCCTGTTCTGTGCAGGTGGGAGTTCACCATTTCAGCAATCCCGCAGGAGAGGGGGCGCTCCTAACCCCCAAGTCCTAGATTAGAGCCGTGGGATCCCAAGGGATAGCCACAGTGGTATGCGAGTTCTTCGACATGATTCTAACCAGAACTGAAGATGTCTCGGGGCTCAAGGTTAACATGGGTAGGCACTCTTATCTCCTGTCCCTTTACTGTCTCTGCTGCTTCCTCTCTCTCTCTCGGTGGTTAAAGCAACTATTTTATACAGGCTGCTGGAGAGCAGCTATGTAAAAAGGCTTCCACCCAGCCCACATGTGGGGGAACCCTTGGTCCCCCACATGTTCAGAAAAAGGGGGGGGGGGGGCGGAGCCTTAGTGAGTATGGTCAGTTTAGTTTGGGTTTTCATGAGTTAGGAACTGTTTTGCTCCTGTTCTGGTTTTGGATTGGGAGATTGCTCTTTTTCCCAGTGTATCCCTTGCCTGGTAGGGGCTGTCCCTTCCTGAGAGTAGAAAGGACTTTAGAAAGAAGGTTTTGGTTTTTTTTTCACAAGATTGTGGTTGCGCCGGGTGAATCCTGATCCAGAAAAAGACCTTTTCCCTTAAGAGGTCAACCACAGAAGGGGTTCAGAAGAGAAGGGTTCAAGAACAAATTGGAGACCCCAACCGGATCTCCACCCCGGGGAATGCAGGACACAAGCCGGGAACGTCTGGGACTCTGTTGGACTGCAGGTTCGAGATTCTTTTCGGGGACTCCCCCCCTCAATACTGTAACCCGGGCCTCTTCTCAGGTTACCAGTAAATCCTGGGTGTTTAGTATCAGTCTACTAACTAGATTAGGATGGATAACGGGAGGATCCTTCCGCGGGGGCTGGAATGGCCGTCCCACTCGCAGCGGTATATAATAATCGCACCCTTGCTACAGCTTGGGAGACAGCACTTAGAGTTGTGAACAGTGTTCAGAGGTAGAGGGAGCTTAGTTTTTTTTTTTGTTAGTTTTCAGGCCCAGCCAGTTTAGCCAAGCAAATCCTCTTTGGTGGTCCTGGCCAGGGTCGGGAATGTTTCTGCCCAGCCAGCACAAAACCTGTCTGGTGGGAGATTCTCTCTTGAGTACATTTTTTTTGGACTTTAACCTTTTAAGTGGTAGGGGCCTTACTGGAGCCTGTACCCCTCCTGGGCTCAGGGATTGGGGAGCTCTGGGGCTGTGCAGGTTAGGGAAGACCTGCACCCCCTTTTATCCTCAGTGAGGTCAGGGGTGTCAGTGATCTGCTGTAGGGAGAACTCCTGGTGTTATCTTCCAGTTTTTTTTTTTTTTTTTTTAATTTATAAAATTTTCACATCTTTACAGACAAGAAATAAGCTTATAACATAGCTTAGCTTACATCTTTTTAACACTTCAACTTAATAGAAAGGAAATCTTAGCTTTCAATATAAGCCATTCTTCTGTATCATTTTTTTAAAGGCAAACAAGGACCACAGAGATTTAACAGGAGCATACATAGAAAATTCTAAAATAAATTTATAGGAAGTTTAAACAGAATCCCTTTAATATATATACCTCAATTGGCTTGGGTATCATTATTCTCATTTTTACATTTATCTATGAATTCCCTCAGATGTACTGGTTCATAATAAACGTACTTATTGTTCTTAAATGTAAACGTACATTTACACGGATATTTGATTACCACTTTGATCCCCAAGGATTTCGCCTCTTGTGACATTTCTACAGATTTTTTCCTTCTTATCTGGGTATCCTTCGTAAGATCTGGGTAGATCCATAATTTTTGATCATAAAACTTATTTTCACGATTCTGAAGAAATATTCTTAAAATCATGTCTCTATCCATTTCATTTACAAAGGAAACTAGCAATGTCCCTCTAAAATCTATTTGTTCTTCCGAGGGTGCCTCAAGATAAGCTGTTAGTTCTGTTTCTATATTAACATCTGGTACTTTAACTTCTTTTCTTTCTCCTATATTTGGGACAAAGTATATTTTCGAAAGAGCTGGTACTTTATCTTGTGGAATCAAAAGAACATTAACCAAATATTTTTTAAATAATTCTTTCGATGAAATTAATTTCATACTTGGGAAATTAACTATTCTCAAGTTTAAATATCTCATCCTGTTCTCGATTCTTTCATAATTTCTTTTCATTAACTCGTCAGATTTAATCAAGTTAACTTGAATATCTTTCATAGAAGATAATTGAGCAGAAATCTCATTCATCTTAACCTCATGAGTATTCACTACGGTATTAATATCATTCAGTTTGTTGTTAGAAACATTTATAGACTTAGTTAACAATGTTATAGAATTTTCCATTGTCATCAAGGCCTTCCATAAGGAGTCCAATGTAATCTCCTCAGGTTGTATTAATTTTTCCATAATGAGATTAGATGACACCACTCCTTCCTGACAAACTTGTGAAATCTGTGAGATTTCTGTTGTCAGGTTTCCATCACACCTATCTGATGTTATATTTTCCCCTATAATGGCACTTCCAGGTTTCTCCTCTGTGTTCATGAGACTGCATACATCTGTCTGCTTCTCATGAACTGAAGCCTGAAAGTGTCCCGGGGTTGGGTGTGCGGGTATTTGAGGTGCTCCGGGGCTTAGAGAAGTTTGAATGTCCAGGAAGGTAAGGTTTTGCTCCATCCCTAAACCTTCAGCGGTGTCGATACTGCTATTGGTGTGAAGAAACCCTCTATCACTTGCTGTGCGAGGGGGGGTTGCGCAGATGCAGAGGAGTCAATACGCAATCGCCCCTTTCGCTTGGTATGTGGCATTATGTGTAATCAATTAAAGAAAGAAGGTTCCTACCACACGAACTTCCTAGCAAGATGTCTCTTGGTCCTCAGAGAGGTGTGGGAGAGTCCGACGACCACTTTACAAAAGAAAGAGGTATACTTTCTCTGCCATCTTCCAGCCGTCGCAAGCAAGTCGCAAATAAGTCGTGCGCCCCTTGGACGGCGCGCGGCTTTGACGACGCGCCGGCGGACGCTACGCGCCGCAGTAGGGGCGTTTTTGTAGGCAAAAGGTAGTCGCAGTCAATGACGTCAGGAAGGTGGAGCAGGGCAACGGGGCCTGGAACCTCACCCCGACAAGGTCTTTTCTCCTCTCCCTCCTCAGATACTACCGCAGCAGCGGCGTTTTTGTAGGCAAAAGGTAGTCGCAGACAATGACGTCAGGAAGGTGGAGCAGGGCAACGGGGCCGGGAACCTCACCCCGACAAGGTCTTTTCTCCTCTCCCTCCTCATCTTCCAGTTTTTAAGAAGATTAAAGTTTAACATCCAAGAGGACGTTTTTTGACTGCTCCTTCCTGCTTGATTTGGAGCACAGAAATTCCTGCTCCAAGGATCCTTCCCATCAGGGATTCGAGGAAGAGCTCTAAGGACTGCAATAAGAGCAAGGAAAGAATCAATCAACGGTGAGTGAAAGGCAAAGGCTAACATCCGTGCAGTTACCCATCTGGTGCCTCAGTAAACCCTGGGGAGCGAGGCAATCGCAGATATTTTGGTAATTGGAAGGGGAGGGGTGCTTCTGCCCAAACACAGGAACACTCTGCCCACCGGGGAACCTGTTTTTCCAAGCCCTGGATGGTAGGAACTCCCCCGGCCGGCCTAAGATATTCCTGCACAGACTGGGGGAGAGCAATGTTAACAAACCACTTCATTGTGTTGCTGTGAATCAAAGATCGGTGCCATTTCCCATTTAATTGTCTTCGGTAAGGAATTATTTTTTTTGGCGCACTAACATCTGGCACTCAGCGCACAACGAATAGAAAAGGGCCCCTCTCCCGGGGATACCTAAAGACATTTAGCCACCCCGACCCTGGACCCGAGAGGACTCCTTTCATCCCCAAATCCACTGAACCTGCATCCTGGGAGGGACAGAATGTAGCACAGCTAGCCTGGGTTCCTGCCCCAAAGAGCACAAATGAGTTTAGCTGCCTATCCCTTCCGGACTTGTACATTAAGGAGGGGTTACAATAGGTTTCCCTTCCCGGCTGGGCCCCTTGGCCTCGCAGACAAGGAAAGGGGGGTGAGCTGCTTCCAGAGAGTGGCGCTAAGGCCACCTGCACAGACTGAAGAAGGGAGAGGTTCCCCAGGTATGAGCCAGGTTTAAGACAGATGTGAAAAGACAAGCAGCACAGTGATTGGACGTTGTTTTAATTTTGCTGACTCAAAAGTAAAATTCCTTTGAACCCCCACTGTGTGTCTTGCTTGTTCCTGAAGTGACATCACCAGAGGGGACAGTAACACAACCTAAAGCAGGATTCCAGCTCTCCGCCGGGGGCCTAAAAGGTTAAGCCTTTCCCCCATAGAAAGAATCCACGCCTCGGGACCTGGTAAACCTGGGGCCAGTGGCCAAAGAAGATAGCCCTGAGAGGAATTCTTTTGTGTGCCCTCTGGACCACCATAAATTCCGGAAAAAAAAGGGGTTGCACGTATATCCCTGACCTCTGAAGGGTCCGAGAGGAAGTAAACAAAGACTTGGATGGCCTCAGATGTTTGCTTGTGTCTAAGCCCACGGGCTGTGGCGTTTCCTATTCCGGTTAAGCTTCCTTAAAGATACGGGGGGGGGGATCAGGCACTGGCCGTCTGCCTTCAGACCCTCTAACTCCCGCACTCTCAAGGGGCCTGACAGGTATGGGGGGGGGGGGGTGGGCGTGACTGCTGCCGGACACGAGAGCCCGAGCCAAAAGCCAGGGGGGTTGCACAGGCCCCCTTAGGCTCGCCCGCGGCTGTGCCTCTGGTAACTTCCCCCTAAAGACGCTAATGCATCATTCCCTCATGCAATTCGAGGCCTAGCCATGAGCAGAGATTTTTTTTTTCGTTTGTAAAGAGGCATGCAATTTCTCCATCAATAATCTCCCCTCTCCTCCTCCTTCCCGCAGCCAGTCTTTTATCGGTGGTGCCCCCTTCTGCCGCTCGGTGGGGGAGGATGGGCTCGCACACTTGACACAGGGAAAGCGGAGTTTATCTGCACGAGGGACCGAACGCGGAGATGAGAAATTGAATTGTTTACTGGATGACTCAATCTCCTGATCATTAAATTGGAACTCGTCTCCGTACCTTGAGGGATAAGAATCTAATGGAAAACAGGACTGCTCTGTGTCACTGTGCTCGGTCATCACCGAGAACACCGCAGCACGTGTTATAATTAACTGCAGGATAAAACAAGAAGCTGGTAATAGACACGTAATGTTACAAGAATTTATTAATGGGCATCTGCAGAGCCGGTTGATTTATATCTGCAGTTAGATAATTTTTTTTTCTTGTCTCACAGAGAAATGATATATTTTGGTTTTTTTCCCTGTTCAAAAAACAATCGGATGGGTTCTGCTTTGACCATGATGTAACTGAATGCTCATATGATGAAGGGAAAAGAATTTAAGCAGCGGAAGCAATAATTCTAGATAGAGACGGGATGACTCAATGGGTTTAGCTGAAGACTGCAGGGTCCTTTCGCTTCCAGGGTACCCACTGGGTCAAAATCCAGCTCAAGTGGAAAGTGACCAAAAGTCATTACTATTAGAAAACCAGTTGGTGGCCTACACTAAGGGGTAGATTTTCAAAAACGGCGCGTTGGCGTACTTTTGTTGGCGCTCCAGGCGCCAACAAAAGTACACGGGATTTTAGTAGATACGTGCGTATCCGCTAAAATCCTGGATCGGCGCGCGCAAGGCTACCGATTCCGTGTAGCCGGCGTGCGCCGAGCCGCGCAGCCTACCTCCGTTCCCTCCGAGGCCGCTCCGAAATCGGAGCGGCCTCGGAGGGAATTCGCTAACGCCCTCCCCTCACCTTCCCCTCCCTTCCTCTACCTAACCCACCCCCCCGGCCCTGTCTAAACCTCCCCCTACCTTTGTTGGGGGATTTACGCCTCCCAGAGGGAGAAGTAAATCCCCACGCGCCAGCGGGCTGCTGGCGCGCCTAGACGCAACCCGGGGGCGATTCCGGAGGGCGCGGCCACGCCACCGGGCCCGCCCCCGAAACGCTGCGTCACGCCCCGAAAACGCCACGCCGCTCGGCCCCGCCCCCGACACGCCCCCCTCGGAAAACCCCGGGACTTACGCGAGTCCCGGGGCTCTGCGCGCGCCGGTAGGCCTATTGAACATAGGCGCACCGGCACGCAGGGCCCTGCTCGCGTAAATCCGGGCAGATTTACGCGAGCAGGGCTCTTAAAATCCGCCCCTAAGTGAGTCAGTAGTCTCAGTCCAGCGCTCAGTGGACAGGCACCCACATCAGTGGTTTTGTTTTTTTTCAAACCCTCCCCATCACACAGGCCGATATAGAACGGTGCGCTTGGCCGAGCGCACCGTTTAGCTCCCGTTTGGCTGCGCGTTTTAGACGCGCCATTATTACCCCTTATACTGTAAGGGGTAACGCATGGAAAACATGCAGCCAACTTCTCCCCCCCCCCCCCGAAACTAATAGCGCTCATCACATGCAAATGCGTATTGATGAGCCTATTAGTTAGTCGTCGCACATTTTACTTTCAGAAATTAACGCCTAGCGGTATTAAGTCGGAGGAACCAAAAATTAAAAAGGAAAAAAAAAAAACCTCTGCCCACCGGTCGGGGGGTTTGAAAACGGACGCTCAATTTTGCCAGCGTCCATCTTCCGACTCCGTGGCTGTCAGCGGGTTCGAAAACCGACGGCAGTGAAATTGAGCGTCGGTTGTCGGGCCCACTGACGGCCGCCTCTTCCGCTAATAAGGAGACGCTAGGGACGCGCTATTGTCCCTAGCCCCTCCTTATTAGCGCCTTGGCCTCATTTAAATATAAAATCATGCGCCCGCCTCGGAGCACCGGCTCTCCCGCACCTCTTATTGAATCGGCCTCACAGTGTGGCGCTGATTGGCATCCTTCTCTGTAAGCAGTCCCCCCCCTCCAAAGATAGCAAGGGACCGAAAAATTACAAGTGGTCCCAACAGAACAGGGCTGGGACGGATCAGCAGGTTATACCTTCCGCCAGTCCCTCCCGGAGCTCTGCCAGCTGCTGGCCTTCCGAGGAGGCTTCCCCTGACTCCTCCAGCGGCGGCTGCAACCCGCCAGCCTGCGCCGGTCCTCGGCCGAATGTTACCTCGTGCAACAGAGGATGGACACGGAAGCAGTAAAACATGAGACGGGGGAGCAGATGACGGGAGAGAGGCATTCCCAGGAATTACAGCACGAGTGGGGCCGCCGCACGCCGCAGTCCTGGCACCCGATCGAAGCGAGGGGAGCGCTTCGGGGGGAGGGTCCTAACGGGACAAACCATTTCCTGGGAGAAGGCGGAGACATGGTCCTTCTAGGTTATTTGCTGTCGTCCGCTACCAATCAGTTGTTCAGTTGATCTAGGTGTGAAGGAATTTAGTTTATACGTGCAGTATAGATAGAGAGCTGACGAAGTGGAGTCTGTCCTGGAAAGCTCACGCTGCAATAAACTGGTTAGTCCACCCGCCCCCTGGCATTTTCGCTACGCCAGACTAACACGGCTATCCCTCTGAAGATATCGCTTGCATGCAGTGTTTACGTGAAGTCGGATTTGATATGCAGTTAAATGTTCTTCCTCTGACTAGGCCACGTGCAATACATGGATGCGCACCTGGAAAGAAACTCATTCTGTGTCCTTTTTTCTCATTTCATTTGGGGTTTTTAAATCCACTTTTCATTTTGTTTAATGTTTATTTTGGTTCGTTTCCTTTGACTTGAAACAAAATAAAGAGCAAAGTGAAAAAAAAAAAGGAAACAGAAAAGAATAAAACAGAAAGAATCGAAGGTGCCGGGTTTCCCCTCCCCCCATGAGTTCTGACAAAATAAAAATATTACCCCTCCTGGGATTTCCCCTATTTCTACATCCTCCCTCAACCCACCTTACTCCCATCCTCGGGGCACAAAAAGTCAAAACGGGGCAGGAGAGGTCCTCAGTTGCAGCTGCTCCACCGGGTCCTCTTTCAAAATGGCGCCCGCCAGCCCAGAAGCCAGAGCCATTCTGGTGTACAGCCATTTGTTATAGGCCGGTGCCATTTTGAAAACGAGTCCCGGCAGGACAGGAGTGACTGGGGATATGATGGGTCTAGAAAGGGTAGGGGACAGGGGAAGCCCTGGGTGAGGGTTTAAAGGGGGTTTGTTTGTTTTTTTCAGCAGGGCTGGCAGGAGATCAGATCAGGGGGGGGGGGGGGGTCTGCATTCCAAACTGAAAAGAAAAATCCCAGTGGATTCCCGTGGGAACTTCTTTTCCATTTCGTTTTGAAACGACGCGTAATGACTTTTCCTGCCATTTCAAAATGAATACCCAGCCCTATTGCAATAAAGGCTTTTGAATATAATCCACAAAAGGGGTGAAACTGGCGTGTAAGGGCGAGGCAAAGAGAAGCAGCTGGTCAGGATCTATTTCAAATGCATCTGCCTCCACTTTGACTATTTGGGGATGACATTGTAAACCAGGAGCATCTGCTGTCACCGAGCTCTGATGGGGGGGGGGGGGGGGGGGGGTTTCACTTTATTTCAGATCGCTATTCGCCCTCTTCATTTCGAAGACGGGGAGCCAGTAGCATGCACAGGGCAGTCAGTCCTTCACGATGGACGTGCTACGTAGTAGAATGGCAGCTGACTGGTGCGCCTCGGCTTTCTCTGTAATGAGTTGCTCTTCGAGTCACTCCGGTTTGCAAAAGTCATGAAAGCCCCCATTGGCCCATCAGAGCGAGGCCTGCCTACCTACCTTCTTTCTCTTACCTTCTTACTCAAGTGCTACTTGAGTAAATATTTGCGGGCTATTTTAGACCAAGAAAGACAGGCAGTTAATGCAGCATTCGGAAGAAATAGTCCTCTCATCCAGGGTCGTAACCAGAACTGATTTTTTTTTGGGGGGGGGGGGGGGGGCAAGAAGGGGCACTGTGCCAGTCCCATACCCTGCCCCTATCCCTTACCCCATCCTATGTGGGTCTTCATGACAAGGACTATAAAAACCTTTTAATTTCTGGCAATGCTGATCTTCTCACTTTCCTTGCCATGGCTGTCTCCCACTATCCCTCTTTGTTTATGACAGCTACTTTCTTGCAAGGGTTAATCTCTCAAGCTGCCATACATCGGTTGTGTAAGCAGGCTTCCAATCATGCCAGGCATTCCTGGACTTTTAAAGGTGTTGAGAGGAGGGGAGGATAATTACCTGCTAAAAGTAAATAGATAAGACTTTGATGGCATCAAATCTTTACAGGATTAGCCCAAAGGCAGCGTAGTTTCCCTGTTCAAGTTAGCCTTTTTAAAGGTATGGCTGATCCTGGACGGGCAGTGATTCCAGTGCCTCCTGACCCTCTAAACTGCTGTACCTTTAAGGCCTGACTCAGATGCGACACGATCCTGGTTGCTAGGGGAGGGGGCCTGTGACAAATGTGAGGGGCCACAGACACCCCCCCCCTCCCCCAGACCACCTTGTAACTGCTCTAATAGTTTTCCATTAGCCGGCCAGCATTCATAAAGCATTGACAACAGTGGAGCACGTGTTCCCCCAGATCCACTTGATCCTTTCTAAATTAACTGGCAATAAATGCGATGCCATCTGTGCACTCGGATGGTGTTCTATGACCCATCAACTCAAAAGATTATATTCTTGAACCACAGCCCCTCTTTTGAGAACAGTATTATACTGATTTTAGTCTCTTCTTCCTATAGTGAATTTGTATAAAACTTTGTTCCCCTACATATAATAGGAAAGGCCACTGGGTTTCATTTTGAACTGGTCTAACAGATGGTGTAATGGACCATGGATGGTAAAAGCTTAAGGTAAACAGTTCCCGGGAGCTCGAATGCCTCTTCATCCTGTCATTAATCCAATATAAACGCCACACCGTTCTGATACTGTTTCAGAACCTAGCTGAGTTTAATCTATAACAGGGCAACAGAAAAACAGCTTGCAAACAGCTTCCTTCTTCAGAACTTGTTACAGAAATGCTACAAGCTTTTATTGCTTCTTGGAAAGTTTCACAAATCTTGAAGTGATACCTTCAAGTAATTCACTAGTTTTCAGGTCTCTTGCTACTCTTCTTAATTGGTTTCATAAATATTGCTCCTCTTGCCTTTACTAGTTCTTATATTTTTATTTTTATTTATTTAAAAACTTTTATAACCTGCCAGTCCAAATGCCTTTCTCCCTGCATGGGTATATAATAAACATCCATAAAAAAAAAAGATTGACAAACATTCACATTCATTAAATTCAACACAATATGAATCAAGATACAGAATTATATTCCCTTTTTACAGAACATTGTGGAACAGCCAGGTTTATTTTTTAGTTTCCTCCGATCTACTAGACAAAGTCTAATAGATTATCTCTGGATTTCCCCTGGATCTGGGGAAAATCTGATTTTTTTTTCCTGACAAACTCTATTTTTTTTTGAATGACTTTCAATGGTTTTTTACTCCTTATCCTGGCTCAGTTTGATGAAACCAATTTTTTAATTTTAGTTTTAAGCATTAAAATTATGCATTTAGCAATAATTTTCTCAAATGGTTATTTATTAATTCTTTTATTTATTTTTATTGTTTTCAGTTCTTTGTAATTTATAACTTTGTTATACTTCGCCTTGAGCATTTGGAAAGGTGAATTTATAAATGTGATTTAAAAAAACAAACAAACAAAAAACAAACCATACTGAAATCTACCTGGGTCAAATATGATCATAAATTGTTCACATATCTTTCATTATGACACCTGTAGTTATTCTTTCTTTTTTAATAGACAACAGGGAATGCAAAGAAAAATAGAACCCTCTGGTATTGTCATATGAAAATCAAAGGGATACACACTGTAGATGTAAGAATTAAACATACGGGTCACATTATTTATCCTTGAGGAATTTATCCAGTTGCCTACCTACATCATGAGCATTCAATTTTTTTCTTAGCTGTAGCCTTCTGAAAGTCTTGATACTTGGCAACATTGTACAGTTATCTCTTAACTGTATACATAATACAATTAGGCAGTTGGCAAATTTATATTACGAAGAGAACAGCAGATAATTCTCAAGTAGGGATGCAATCAAATATATTATCTATTTATTTATTTATTTTTATATACCAGTGTTCGATTTTACATATCACATCGGTTTACATTCCAATAAAAAATGCAGGAAATCAAGCTTTTCCTTTGTCAATACATTGAACAATAATAAACATGAAAATTGTTAACAAGGGAGATAAAAACAAGGGAATGGTTAACACTAAGGGGTGCATAAAGGGGAGTGCCCCTTTGTCGCGCCCCTTCGGCACGCGACGCACGGCGCCTGCTGGCTTGGCACCTTTCAACGGTCCGGTTCCGATTGCTATGATGTCGGGGGAGGGGGTGGGTCTCACAATCATGGCTTTTCCCACAGTATTCTCTTCTCAGTTTCAAAGGCAGTTTTTTCATTTATTTTTTTTTCTTTTCTACCTTGGATGTTAGATGTTACAAGGTGTTCAGCACTGGTGGGTAGCCCTTCCCTTCATGAGCACCTCTTGGTTAAATCACATTTCCACTCAATATCCAACAGTTTTTTGTGAAGATCGCTTTGAGTTAATTAGAAGTTTTTATCCTCCTAAGTGCAAGAAGATACAGTCCTTATATTCATTGAAATATTGACCTTTCCAGTGATATTACCGATGTTGTGTGCCGTGCCTCCAAGAACTGGATCAAAAATTATTTCATATTTTTCTGTCCACGTTAATGTTAATGTCATGGCATGGAGGGCATTTCTAAAGAGTGTATCGGTTAGATGGAACGATTCCCTCTTCCAAAGGACAGGAATTATTTAGGAGAGTTTTTATGCAAACTAAATAATGTTACAGATGAGTGAGCAGCAATGTTCTTGGCAAGAAACATTCCCTATTGAAAGCCAAATTCTGTGTTGTTGATATTTTGACTTATCAATGTTAGTTAAATAAAAGTTCTCTTGGTTTCTTGCTTTCAGCTGATTTAATCTCCACGGACATAAAGTTTAATATTGGCAGTGGAGCCTGGATTGCAAGATTGGCTCTGGTAACTAAAATATAGTTGTCTAAATATAGAAGAAACAGAACTGAATTAAGAACTACCTCATAAAATATCAAATGACATGTTCTTCCTCTAATAAAAAAAATCTATGGAAATAAATTGTATAATTATATTTAGCACATTGCAATAATCTTTATTTCCAGAAAAATATTATGATAGATGAAACATTGCTTGCATTGTGACTCTAACTAGCAAAACTTAGGTAGGTGTAATAGTCCATTCCTGAATGGGTTAATCCTTAATGAGGATACTCAAAAGAGCATTGTTAATATGCTACATTCTTTTAAAACAGTGAACATAATATCTAGGCAAGAAGGATTTATTGTGCCAGTGGCCTGTTTAGATCACCAGTCACCCAGCTATCTACATTCCTAATGATCGACTCACCAACCATGATGACTGTCCCAACCCTTTTCTCCTCTGCACAAGCCCTTGGAGATCCATTGTCAATGTAATATTAGGGTGCAGGCAGGAAACAAGATGGCCACCGGCAGGAAATGTGGGCAAAGGAGCTGGCAGGACTGACCAGATATTCCCTGAAGCCCATAGAGGCCCTTGCTGGCAGGAGACAAACATTTTGGACCTCACGCTAGCACAGTGATCACTGCTTCTTGGAAACCACTCTCTGATTTCTCCTTTAATAAAAACCCTATTAAAGTAAATTCAATGTAGGGATTTAAATACTATGGAAAGTGTTATAAAATTCAATAGGTTCTCATTAGATACAGGAGATTGTAATGACTTAATAGCTAATGAAAAAAGGGCCTATGGTACCTTCACTAAGGTCTGTGCTTCTATCAGAGGACTTATTGAGGATAGAAAGAGTAATGAGCAGACTGAAACATTTGCTATGGCTTACCCTCTAGGAGTGGCCACAATGGTAGGCTAATGAGATAAGATTCTGGTCAGTAGGTCTGCGAACCCTTCCTTCTAACTCATCATCCATTCTTCACAGGGGTTGAAGGACACCTCTGTGGCATCTAGAGAATGCTGCATTGGATCTTCAGTGGAAGGCTGTTTGATGGCTCTTCCTGCATATTGAGAAATAGCTGGGGAGACTATGAGTTATCAAAGATCATCAAAGACTCCTCTTTGGGCATCAGCTCCTCCTCCTCCTCCTCCTTGTCCATCTTTGTCTCTGCTGGCTCTTCCCATCCTGGATCATCATTGTAAGTGTCTTCATCCATGCCTCTTGCCTGACCCACGGATGACAGCTCAAGCCTTCCCCCTCTTCTTGCACAGCACGGTGACTGCAGCAAGGGCACTCAGCAGGGATGTCACAATCCTCTCATGCAAGTAGGAAAACGTTATTACTGTTCAGTATAGAGCATTCAATCTGTATTTTAAACTGAGCAAAGAATTGTAGTTGCTATGTTGGTCCTCTTGGAGAATTAAGGGTCAACAAGCAAGCTGTATATACCTTTTCATTTCATAAACTTAACTGGCACAGATATATTTAGTCCAATAAAATGGTTATCACCTATAACTTGTATTTTAAAATATTGTGAGTTGGTAAAATATTGTGAGTTTATAGCACATACAGAGCCTAAGCATCAGGCCAGAAGAATGAGAGGATATCTGGCATAGACTCAAGGAAGGCATTTATTTATTTATTTAAAACATTTATGTTTCACATATAACAATATGTGCTAAGTGAATTACAATATCTAAAATCAAAATACAGATATGCATAGCATGGAGAAAATAAACCTATTAAAACAAAACAGTTAAAACCATAAAACACAAATGGTTCTAGATTGAAATGTAGTTTTACTGGCGTTATACTTTCTCTACAAAAGAAAGGGCCATGCTTTCCAGCCTATACAGCCTTCAGCAAATTATACATAGTAGGCTTTGAGCTATTTAGGTTTTAATGCATCCTGCTGCCAGAAAATCTTTATGATGCATGCACAGCAAACCAAACTGCAGTAAATGCAATTGTGAACAAAAGTTTAGGCATCCCTAATCAAACTATATCTTTCATCGAATTTCTAAGTGAACAGAAGCTGATACGACCCCTACATGGTACAAAATTAAGCATGATGGCTTTTTGCAATTTTTAATGCAAAATGAATGTTTATTTACTGATTTTTAGCAGATAATAAAACATGTGGCATGTGAAAAGTTTGGACACCCTTCCAGTTGATTCATTACTCCTTTTTTTAAAAAGTTATTCATAAGGCCAAAAAAAAAATTGCTAGACTTATTAGGTCTTCAATTAGTCAGGTGAAGACAATTCTGTGGTTCAACAAATACTCTGACCCGTTTAACATCTTAGGTTGTGATTGTTGTTCTGGACTACTTTCAACAATCATGGGTTCCTTAAAGGAGCTGTCTGAGATGCTCCAGGCACAGCGGCCATTTGCTGCTCTGCTTGGGATAGCACGCCAACAGTTGTCCGGCACGCGCAACTTGCACCTGCCCAGAGGCAGGCGCAAAAGGTAAATTAAAAATTTTGGGGGGGTTAGAGTAGGGCTAGATGGAGGAAAGGTTAGGGGAAGAGGTGAGAAGATCAGGTTAGGGGGAATGGAAGTTCCGATTTCGGCGCGGCCTGGGAGGGAACGGGGGAAGGCAGCGCAGCTCAGCACTCGCAAGGTGTACAATTGTGCACCCCCTTGCGCATGCCGACTCCTGATTTTGTAACTTGTGTGCGCATGTTATAAAATCAGGTATACATGTGCACGCACTGGGTAGCGCTCGCACATGTACGCCGGCGTGCACCTTTTTAAAATCTATCCCAATATGTCTTAACCAGCACTACCTTGCCATCCTCCACCGAGCTTCATTGAAACTGCTGCCACAGTCGGGGCTGGCGGCTGGAAATTGATAGCCTCCTGCAGTAAATATTTTGCAAAGACTTGATGTTGCTGCTGAGTGGAAAATTAGAATATTAAATGCTTCCTGAGGCCAGTGCTAAAGTTTCTAAAAGTTACATGTAAATCAGTGGAGCACAACCGAGTTAAATCAGACTGCTGGTGTAAATGTCTCCCAGCATAACGAAGAAGACAAATATTAATTTTCTGAGCATTAAAAGCCTGCGTGATTTTGATTGTTTGGAGCAGAGTGAGATTGGAAGGGGATGAGGTAGTGCAGCCAGTCGCGGACCACGGAGCAGGACTGATGTTACCTTTTTTCAGACGTCTGTGGAAAAATAAAAGAAAGCTGACTGCCTACTTTGGGGAGAGTTCAAGCATATCGACTGAGAGAGGGCAGTAAGCTTGGTTTTGAGTCAAATATGAGGCTTTTTACAATGTTGTTAACAATCATAACTCTCTCAGGATAAGACGTTGGTAAAAACTGAATTCACTCATTTTTTAAACCATGTGCACATTTTTTAAGTGCCTCAAAAAAAAGAAAAAATATTTAAAATTGCAGATGTTACACACGCTAAAGTATATTAATGTTTCTGGATGGAGTTTTTGGCGGTTGATGATTAAATAAAAAGCAAAATCATTACCGGTTGGTGATATTTAAAAATATGAAACCTGCTGCCTCATCCATACATATTTTTTGGTGTTGAAATTTTTTTTTCACTGGTTGAATAGCATTTTTGCAATCAAAATGTTCTATAAATAACAATCACAGAGTAATTTAGAATTGGAAGGTGTCGGAGATTATATTTGACATAGGAGCTGTACTTGGCACTCCCATCATCCATGGCAAGGCAAGTAAAGGCACTTCTGGACTGGCAAAAACCAGAAGGCCCTTAGAGAAATCTGCAGAACCACAGAACAAGTCCTGTTCCTTTAAGTTCCATATTCACACTCTTTTAGTAGAGTCCTCCTCATTTGGGAAAATCGGTATTACACACCCCCTCTGGAGGTTTCTGTTACACCACACTCACGCAGCCATAATAAATAAAGGTAAAAGTTAGGTAGAGCGAGGGTGGCCAACTCCAGTCCTCAAGAGCCACAATCAGGCCAGGTTTTCAGGATAGGAGATAGATCCGCATGCACTGCCTCCTTTGTATGCAAATCTATCCCATGCATATTTGTTGTGGATAGTCTGAAAACCTGGCCCATTTGTGGCTCTCGAGGGCTGGAATTGACCACCTCTAAAGTAGAGGTTAGGGTAATTTTCTCCATAGACCTAAAGGTCACACTTTTGGGACCAGTGTCACTTTATCATTGCTACATGGAAACAAAGAAATGTGATGGCAGAAAAAGACTGTATGGCCTATCTAGTCTGCCCATCCACCCAATTATTTTTACAATTTCCATCACTCCCTCAGAGATCCCTATGTTTATCCCATGCTTTCTTGAATTCAGATACTGTTTCTGTCTCCACCACCTCCACTGGCAAGCCATTCCATGCATCCACCACCTTCTCTGTAAAGAAATATTTCCTAATCAAAATAAGGAAAACCAAGAAGAGGTATAAGATATACATAATATAATCTAATAATAAATTCAACAAAAATTCAAAGAAGAAAAAATTATTCTTGTAACATAGCCACAGCATCAGACACCAAGGGGCAGATTTTCAAAGGGTTACAAGCGTAACTTACACGTGTAACCCCGAAAACCTGCTCTTGCATGCGCTGAGCCTATTTTGCATAGACTCGGCGACGTGCACAAGCCCCGGGTGGCTCGTATGTCCTGGGGCTTTGAAAAAGGAGCGGGAAGGGGGCGGGGTGCTGGTCTAGGGGCGGTCCCGAATCCTCCGGCACAGCGGCCATGCCAGGGGATGGCACGCCAGCAGCCAGCTGGCACACGCAAGTTACGCCTGCCAGAGGCAAGCATAACTCCTGAAATAAAGGTAGGGGGGGATTTAGGTAGGGCTGAGGGGTGGGTTAGATGGGGGGGAGCAGAAGGAAAGTTCCCTTTGAGGCCGCTCCGATTTCGGCTTTCCCTGTTCCCTCCGAGGCCGCTCCGATTTCGGCCTCGGAGAGAACGGGGAAAGCCATCGGGGCTCCCCTAGGGCTCAGCGCGCTCGAGGTGCACAAGTGTGCTCCCTCTTACGCGCACCGACCCTGGATTTTATTGGGCGTACATTTGTGCATGCCAGGTAGTGCACACAAATGTAGGCCACACGTGCAGGTTATAAAATCTGCCCCCAAGTGTTTAAATTCAATAACCCGTCTCTTGCCTCGCAATGGGCTACAGATGGTGTCAGAAATAAAGTCAAACTCATCAATCATTTGCTGATAGGCAAACACAACTACTAAATGCTCAAAATTGTATTTAGTTGAATGGAATTCATTCTCAACGAGATTATAGATACGGTGTCCACACTACATGCTTCATCACACGGTTCCCACCTTAAAGATGTTAACTAGCCTGACGTAGGCCCATGTTTCGGCACCCACTGCCTGCCACAGTGGTCTTTGTATCTACAACATGAACAAAAAATAAAATTAAAAAGACATAAACACAATTAATAAAAGCACATGACATGGCGATAGCCTTACCTATCAATGTTTACGTTTAACCTGGCACCATTGCTCAACCAATCATACTGCCGGAAATGGCTCTTTCAAAACCTCGTCAAATTACGTCACATCCACTATATGTGGAATCATTAACAAAGCACAAAAAAACATCTAACAAACAATCCAAACGGCTCCACTGAATTGAGAAAATATATCCAATAGAGATGTGAATCGTGTCCTCGATCGTCTTAACGATCAATTTCGGCTGGGAGGGGGAGGGAATCGTATTGTTGCCGTTTGGGGGGGTAAAATATCGTGAAAAATCGTGAAAAATCGTAAAAAATCGAAAAAACGTAAAATCGCAAAACCGGCACATTAAAACCCCCTAAAACCCACCCCCGACCCTTTAAATTAAATCCCCCACCCTCCCGAACCCCCCCCCAAATGACTTAAATAACCTGCGGGTCCAGCGGCGGTCCGGAACGGCAGCGGTCCGGAACGGGCTCCTGCTACTGAATCTTGTTGTCTTCAGCCGGCGCCATTTTCCAAAATGGCGCCGAAAAATGGCGGCGGCCATAGACGAACACGATTGGACGGCAGGAGGTCCTTCCGGACCCCCGCTGGACTTTTGGCAAGTCTTGTGGGGGTCAGGAGGCCCCCCCCCAAGCTGGCCAAAAGGTCCTGGAGGTCCAGCGGGGGTCAGGGAGCGATTTCCCGCCGCGAATCGTTTTCGTACGGAAAATGGCGCCGGCAGGAGATCGACTGCAGGAGGTCGTTCAGCGAGGCGCCGGAACCCTCGCTGAACGACCTCCTGCAGTCGATCTCCTGCCGGCGCCATTTTCCATACGGAAAATGGCGCCGGCCATACGCGTATGGCCGGCACCATTTTCCGTACGAAAACGATTCGCGGCGGGAAATCACTACCTGACCCCCGCTGGACCTCCAGGAACTTTTGGCCAGCTTGGGGGGGGCCTCCTGACCCCCACAAGACTTGCCAAAAGTCCAGCGGGGGTCCGGAAGGACCTCCTGCCGTCCAATCGTGTTCGTCTATGGCCGCCGCCATTTTTCGGCGCCATTTTGGAAAATGGCGCCGGCTGAAGACAACAAGATTCAGTAGCAGGAGCCCGTTCCGGACCGCTGCCATTCCGGACCGCCGCTGGACCCGCAGGTTATTTAAGTCATTTGGGGGGGGTTCGGGAGGGTGGGGGATTTAATTTAAAGGGTCGTGGGTGGGTTTTAGGGGGTTTTAGTGTGCCGGCTCACGATTCTAACGATTTATAACGATAAATCGTTAGAATCTCTATTGTATTGTGTTCCATAACGGTTTAAGACGATATTAAAATTATCGGACGATAATTTTAATCGTCCTAAAACGATTCACATCCCTAATATCCAACGTTATTCTTTTGTAATCAATAAGCGATCCCAATCACCACCCCAACTGTCATACTTCACTTGTTCAAGGGCTGCAAAAACGAAATCAAAAGTATGTTGTTTCTCTAGGCAATGTGTGACCAATGGAGCCTCCATGTTTTGACACGTGATGCAACTATGGCGCTCAATCATTCTTGTGCGGACCTGTCTTGTGGTTTTGCCTATATAGATTAACTTACATGTACAGCACATGAAGGACACCACTCCAAACGGGAAGCATGAGGTGTAATGCTTAAGTTTTAGTTTAGCTAGTTTTGCAAATAGTAGAAAATCACCATCAAAAGATTGAGAGCGGACAGAGCATCCCCTACAAGGATGGTGCCTCGTGCATGTAGTGTCCACATCTATTAATTCTTGGGTGTCGGTAAAATTAGAACGGACAACTAAATCGCATATTTCATCCCCTTGTGAATGCAAAATAGGTTCCTCATGAAAAAGGCAGTCCATTGCAACACATGCCAGTATTTCTTAATGTAATTTTGAACTCTAAATATCTGCTGTTACGCCTTTCAAATCAGCTTAACGCCGCTGCTCCATGAACACAAAGGTACCACACCAAGTTTATTATTGCATATCAAAAAGCAATCCTGGTACCCTTGGGAGAAACAGAGTAGTAGCTCCATCTTTACAGAGTTACTCCTTTTTTATAGATAACACCGACAGTCTCAATCCCCAAAGTGCTTGACTCTATGGGAGGATCACGTACCACGTGTCTTGTGTCCAAATAAGACAAACTAAAATCTAAGTTTCCCTGTTTCTCCTCCCACCTTGAGGCCCAACTGAGGCCTAGTTGAGGCCCATGTTGCCTGCCGCTCACTGTCAATCTTCTGTTAGTTCTTTGTCCTGTCAATCTTTCATCTTCAGAGAGATCTCCAGGACTCTCTGATTTCACTGGGGCCCCTGAAGTCGAGACGGTATCCTGTGAGAATGTAACCACGTCTATCTTATAAAATCCACCGTACTTTTGTTTGCGCCTGGTGCACGAACAAAAGTACGCCCTCGCGTACATTTATAAAATCTACCCCTTAATGTGCTTGCTAAAACACCCATTAATGGACAAAGAATTTTATCAGGTTTACCATGTTAGTGTGAGCATGGTAGCAGCATACTACTTGCCAAAACCTCCCAAGCTATTCTGCCCTTTAACTTTGGACTGGTTAGCTTAGGACAGGGATGGCAAACTCCAGTCCTCAAGGACCACAAACAGGCCAGGTTTTCAGGCTCTCCACGATGAGCACGCATGAGAAAGATTTGCATCCAGTGGAGGCAGTGCATGCAGATCTTTCTCATGCGTGCTCATCGTGGAGAGCCTGAAAACCTGGCTTGTTTGCGGCCCTCGAGGACTGGAGTTCACCATCCCAGGTTTAGGGGATTCCTCCCCGCCCAATCCTGCCTGTTCCCCTCCCCATCCTCTCTCTCGAGCTCCCCACCAGCAATCCCACTGGAGAATAGGAGAACATCTTCCTGTGAGAGAAACATCCTTCCTGGGAGGAATTCCCTCCATCCACCCACTTTTCCAGAACTAGGCATTTGCCATTTTGGAGGGGCAAAATGTTGACAGGCAGGAGTTGACATTGGAGCCCTCCTGCCCACACTGCAGCTGATTCCATAGAGGGTGAAGTGCCTCCTAGTGACCTCTTTTGGTGATGGATAAGGCTCAGCCGGGAGGGCTCCTCATCCCTCCTGCCGGTGAAGATCCTGCCCCTGCAAAATAGTAAGCACCTGGTTCTGGAGTGAGGGTAGGGCATTTGGAGGGGCTTCCTCTCAGGGGCTTGCTCCTAGGAGAGAAGATCTGCTCTTGTGGGGGAGAGGAATTTTTTCCTACGGGCAGAGAGATGAAACCCTCATGGGGGCAGGTTGGAGAGGTGGCTGCTGTGCTCTCATACACATGCACATATAGGCCCTCATACATCATCCCCAGCAGTCTTGCTTATCAGCTTCCAGCAGACTTGTTCTCGAGCCCCGACTCCTCTCTTAGACCCCCACTCCCTAGCACTCTTGCTCCCAAGCTGCCTCTCACCCTCAGACCCCCACTCCCTAGCACTCTTGCCCCCAAACCTCCTCTCCCTTCTCAGTTCCCACTCCCCATCAGTCTTTCTCCCCAGCACTCTTGCTCCTAAGCTCCTTTCCCATCTCAGACCCCCAAACTTCTCAGCACTCTTGCTCCCAAGCCCCTTTGATTTGTTTTAAATGAGTTAGCAAGTAGCTCATTTAAAACAAATTGAAGAAAATTCTTTTTCACTCAGCGCATAGTTAAGCTCTGGAATTCATTGCCAGAGGATGTGGTTAGAGCGTAACTGGGTTTAAAAAAGGTTTGGATAAGTTCCTAGAGGAATAATCCATAAACTGCTATTACGGTAATTAATAAGCAATAGTAGCTTGTGATTTATTTAATGTTTGGGTACTTGCCAGGTTCTTATGGCCTGGATTGGCTACTGTTGGAAACAGGATACTGGGCTTGATGGACCCTTGGTCTGACCCAGTATGGCATATCTTATGTTCTTATGCTGTAGTTTGAAATGACATAGGAAACGTCAATGACATTTTCTGTGTCTGTTTGTTTAGTTTCTGAAATAAAATGAAAGACAGGCAAATTCATTATTTTTTTTAAAGTTTTGGTTAGCATTCAGTGGGCTTGATTACCAGGGAAGCCACTGCTCAAATCCCACTGCCTCTTCTTGTGATCTCGGGTAAGCAATTTCACCCTCCATTGCAGCAGGTAAGAACTTACACGGTAATTTTAAAACAAGCACCCGTGTACCCATATACACGCGAATCGGTGTGCGAGCAGAGATACCCTGCAATTTTAAATCGTGCGTGCACTTATTCATGTATGTTTTAAAATACACCTCTTGCACATATATACCTAATCTTAATAGATTGCTCGTTAAAACCTGCTTCGCCTATCTTTACTACGCATGCTTTTACGCATGTATATAGGAGGATTATATTGTTCAAACTGCTTATTAAACTTGAATACAACGTATGTGACAAGCGGGCGCTCTGATGCTCGCCACATACAATAGAAAACACAAAGTATTTTTTGTGTATGAGTACATTCATTATTTCAAGTACTCCTTTAAACCTCAAAAGCAAACCAACCCCTCCCACTCTGCAAATCACCAAAAATCAGGTTCCATTACTCACCAAAGCTGTATGACTTCAAAATGTACAAAATATATGGCAAAATTCACACTGAGCACAAAATTATGGATCTTAGCTGGCAAAATCTGAAGATACACATTCCAAGTTTGAAGAAAAAATGTTGTTGTTTACTTAGATGCCCCGCCCCATTTTTTCCAGCAATATCAACTCATGGAAGGCATTTCTGCAGGCCCAATGCGATGGAGCTACCTCTGTTGTCCACATTGAGAGGATACTCTTTTTCCCACCAAACAGGCCTTATGTAATTTTTATTTATGCATTTTAGGGGTCGATTTTGAAAGAAGCGCGGCTGTCCTTGTGTGTGCGGTTCCTGGCGCGCACACGTGGACGCGCTGATTTTATAACATGCTACTCACATAAGTGCCGCAGTTGTACATAAGCAAATTGATCTTTGTCTGTAAGATCAGACAATTGTTTTCATTCTAAAAAAGGAAGTATCTACCCATCAGCCCCAAAAACTTGATGTAGATGGGTGACCCCCTTAGTTCTCCCTATACTGGGACCCTGTCAAGAACTGCGGATTCCCACTGATCGGCAGATATAGAGATGTTAAAGAAGAGTGACCCAATTGGGCATACAGTATACGCCAAGTCTCCCAAACTGCCAAGTATGGAGATCCCAATTTTAGAGATTTTAAAACATGCTTGCCCAAGGGACAACCCAGTTTCTCCAATTAGTCCACCAGTTTGTCTAGGTAATATTGAGGTCTTCAAGACCCCCTCTGGCTCTTCATCCTGCGCACACCCCAGTTGACCCGGACCCCTCATCCTGTCCTGTAAGCTCTAAAACTCGAGATCTACAGACTTGCTCCTCATCTGGAGCAACAGTAAAGTTGTGCGGATAACAAGCCAATGCGTGTTGAGGTCTCCAGTTGCACGCATAATTGTTGTCCCCGCCCTGGAACACCAATGCGCTGCCCAAGCCCCGCCCCTTTTCTACCCTCTTATTTTATTACGTGTACACAGGGATATACTCATGCACTTCTTGGCTTTTTACTATCCTTTTATTATATGCGTGTATGTGGCATTTTTGTACAAGCAAAGATTTAAACATCATCCTCAGACTGTAAACAATATCTACTGTACCTGAAGGTAACTAGTCTTGAGCTATCAATGAAAAGATGTGAGCTAAATCTAAATAAATAACAACAGTTTGCACTAAAACCACAACTCATCCCCACCCCAGCCACCATTTTATATTAAATCCCATGCTATCCAATTTTTAAAAAATGCTCTCTTGGCTTTCTGTCAAACCCCTCTCCCCATGCACACATACCTCTCCCTGCTCCCTCCTGGCACTCCACAGCTTTCTTGAATCAATAGGGACTAAAAAGGTTGGCAGGAGTGATGCACAGTGGCTTCTGCCCTGCTGGTGGGTAAAATCAATATGGCGCCAGCTGACCCAAGGCCAGCACCATTGTACTACTTACTACTACTACTACTTAACATTCCCATATCACTACACAACATACGCAGCACTGTAGAAACTTACAAAAAGACAGTCCTTGCTCAATAGAGCTTACAATCTAATAAGACAAACATACAGGACAAGAAACTTGGTTAAAAGAAAATAAAGTTACTCAAGACTAAAAGCAGACAATCAGGCATAAGATTTAAAAGCGGTTTCAAAAAGGTGGATCTTTAGATGGGATTTAAACATGGCAGGAGAGGGAGCATGAAGCACCAGTTCAGGAAGACTATTCCAAGCACACAGTGCAGCCTGGTGGAAAACACGGAGTCTGGAATTGGCAATAGTGGAGAAGGGCACGGATAGGAGTGACTTATCCAAAGAGCGGAGCGGACGAGGAGGGGTGTACAGAGAGATAAGAGAGGAGACATACTGAGGTGCTGTAGAGTGATGAACAGACTGTAAAATAGCACCAACTAAAACTGAAATGAAATGAAAGACAAGAAAAAAACCAGAGAGAATGAAATAAATGACTCAGCAAAATTAAACCAAAACAGGACAACATTTTTTGCCATGCACACTCCTACCATGCACAGGGGGGGGAGGGATGGTGCTTGGGAGGTCGAGGGGGTGGGGGAAGAATGTGTTTTGCCAAGTAGAGGGAAAGCCCTCAAGCTCAATGAGCCCAAGTGAAACGAATGGTAGGCTCAGGAGTCTTTGGGCTGCATTTGGCCTGGTAAATATCTCCTGGTCTGAGGGCCATGGAACATTTTTGGGCTTCAACAAACCCATGGAAAATAGTAGACGTAGAGAGAGCGTCTGCGCTGTTTCTCATGCGCCTTTGAAAGCCTCATTTGCCTATGGCATCAAACTAATTCGAGAGTACATTGTACAGATCTCATCTTTGTGTTCCTTTCCTTACTCCAAATCGCATCAAATCTTCACTGATGTGTACTGTGCTGTTCGTAAAACTGCCTCTCCAACCCTACCACCACCAAGACCTCACCTTGAGTTACAAGTTGCCCCTTCTACAATGGTATAAAAAGTTGACTAATTTGTATACCTGCCCAGATGTGCTCTCTCTTTCTCTCCCTCCCTCCCTCCGTCCTTCTCTTTTTGCTCCCTCCTGCCTGAAATGGGATTTGCAGTTTTTAGCACAAATCCCATTTTGGGCATATATCACATAGCATAACGCCAGGAAAAAAGATGCCGTTATTTCCGGCATTAAAACCCGCAATAGAAACATAGAAACATAGAAACATAGAAATGACGGCAGAAGAAGACCAAATGGCCCATCTAGTCTGCCCAGCAAGCTTCACACATATTTTCTCTCATACTTATCTGTTTCTCTTAGCTCTTGGTTCTATTTCCCTTCCATCCCCACCTTTAATGTAGAGAGCAGTGATGGAGCTGAATCCAAGTGAAATATCTAGCTTGATTAGTTTGGGGTAGTAGCCGCCGCAATAAGCAAGCTGCACCCATGCTTATTTGTTTTACCCAGACTATGTTATTAGCCCTTATTGGTTGTTTTTCTTCTCCCCTGCCATTGAAGCAGGGAGCTATGCTGGATATGCGTGACGTATAAGTCTTCTCCCATGCCGTTGAAGCAGAGAGCCATGCTGGATGTGCATCGAAAGTGAAGTATCAGGCCCATTTGGTTTGGGGTAGTAACCGCCGTAACAAGCCAGCTACTCCCCGCTTTGTGAGTGCGAACCCTCTTTTCTTCTCCCCTGCCGTTGAATCAGAGAACTATGCTGTATATGCATTGAAAGTGAAGTATCAGGCTTATTTGATTTGGGGTAGTAACCGCCGTAACAAGCCAGCTACTCCCCTCTTTGTGAGTGTGAATCCTTTTTTCCACATTTCCTCTTGCTGTTGAAGCTTAGAGCGATGTTGGAGTCAAGCCTGTGTATGTTTATTTAATAAGGGTATTGACTCCAGGCAGTAGCCATCATTCTGGCGAGTCACCCACTCTTCATTGGCAGCCTCTTGACTTTATGGATCCACAGTGTTTATCCCACGCCCCTTTGAAGTCCTTCACAGTTCTGGTCTTCACCACATCCTCCGGAAGGGCATTCCAGGCATCCACCACCCTCTCCGTGAAGAAATACTTCCTGACATTGGTTCTGAATCTTCCTCCCTGGAGCTTCAAATCGTGACCCCTGGTTCTGCTGATTTTTTTCCTTAGGAAAAGGTTTGTCGTTGTCTTTTGATCATTAACACCTTTCAAGTATCTGAAAGTCTGTATCATATCACCTCTGCTCCTCCTTTCCTCCAGGGTGTACATATTTAGATTCTTCAATCTCTCCTCGTACGTCATCCGATGAAGATCCTCCACCTTCCTGGTCGCCCTTCTCTGTACCGCCTCCATCTTGTCTTTGTCTTTTTGAAGGTACGGTCTCCAGAACTGAACACAGTACTCCAGGTGAGGCCTCACCAAGGACCTGTACAAGGGAATAATCACTTCCCTTTTCTTACTCGATATTCCTCTCTCTATGCAGCCCAGCATTCTTCTGGCTTTAGCTATCGCCTTGTCGCATTGTTTCGCCGACTTCAGATCATTAGACACCATCACCCCAAGGTCCCTCTCCTGCTCCGTGCACATCAGCCTTTCCCCCCCCCCATTAAATACAGTTCATTTGGATTTCCACTCCCCATATGCATGACTTTGCACTTCTTGGCATTGAATCTCAGCTGCCATATCTTCGACCACTCTTCCAGTTTCCTTAGATCCCATCTCATTCTCTCCACTCCTTCCGGCATGTCCACTCTGTTGCAGATCTTAGTGTCATCCGCAAAAAGACAAACCTTACCTTCTATCCCGTCCGCAATATCGCTCACAAAGATATTGAACAGGACCGGTCCCAACACCGATCCTTGCGGTACACCACTTAAAACCGCTCTCTCTTCAGAGAAGGTTCCATTTACCATCACACATTGTCTTCTGTCCGTCAACCAATTTGCAATCCAGGTCACCACCTCGGCACTCACTCCCAAGCTTCTCGTTTTATTCACCAGTCTCCTGTGCGGAACCGTATCAAAAGCTTTGCTGAAATCCAAGTATATGATATCGAGCGCTCTTCCTCTATCCAATTCCTTGGTTACCCAGTCAAAAAAGTCAATCAGATTTGTCTGACAGGATCTTCCTCTGGTGAATCCATGCTGCCTCTGGTCCATCAATTCTCCGGACTGTAGATAGTTCACTATTCTCTCTTTCAACAGTGACTCCATTACTTTTCCCACCACTGAAGTGAGGCTAACCGGTCTGTAGTTACCAGCCTCCTCTCTGTTCCCACTCTTGTGAAGCGGGACCACCACCGCTCTTCTCCAATCACTCGGCACCACTCCCGTTTCTAGGGATCTATTGAACAGGTCGCACAGCGGTCCCGCCAGCACATCTCTGAGCTCCCTCAATATCCTTGGATGAATCCCATCAGGCCCCATGGCTTTGTCCACTTTCAGATTCTTTAGCTCTTCCCATACATTATCTACTGTAAATGGATTTTCCTCTGTTCCGCTTCCCTCCAGTTTCTTGTTGTGTAGAGATGGTCCTTCTCCAGGGTCTTCTTTAGTGAACACAGAGCTGAAGTATTCGTTTAATATTTCTGCCATTTCTTCGTCTCCCTCCACACATTGATCATTTCCACCTTTCAATTTCACTATACCACTTTGGACCTTTCTCTTTTCGCTGATGTATCTGAAAAATGTTTTGTCACCATATTTTATCTCCTTGGCAATCCTCTCTTCTGCTTGACTTTTTGCCAACTTGATTAATTTCTTTGTCTCCCTCAGTTGATACAAATATTCTTCTTTGTGCTCCTTCCTTTGGGATCTTTTGTATTTCTTGTATGCAGTTCTTTTAGCTTTAATTTTGTCAGCCACCTCCTTTGAGAACCAGATAGGTTCATTTTTCTTTTGCTTTTCTTTACATTTCTAACATATAGAGCAGTTGCCTTGGCGATTGCTCCTTTTAGATTGGTCCACTGTTGATCCACATCTCTCTCATTTTCCCATCCATTTAGTTCTTCCTCTAGGTACTTCCCCATTTCCTCAAAGTCTGTGTTTTTGAACTGTAAAACTCTGGTCTTTGTGCTCCTTTTCCATATTCTTTTAGTGATATTAAACCATACCGTTTGATGATCACTGGTGCTGAGGTGGGCGCCCACCTTGACATCAGAGACGATTTCTCCATTATTGAGCACTAAGTCGAGAATAGTTCCTTCTCTCGTGGGTTCCAATACCATTTGTTTGAACAAAGATACTTGCATGGCATCCAGTATTGCTCTACTGTTTTTAGATTCTGCAGATGGGATTTTCCAGTCTACATCTGGCATATTAAAGTCACCAATGATCACCACTTCCCCTTTCTTACCTATCTTATGGATGTCTTCAACCAGATCTCTGTCCAGCTCTTCCTTTTGGTTTGGAGGCCTGTAAACCACTCCAATATAAATGGATGCTCCATCATCTGTTTTTAGGTCTACCCATAGTGCTTCTTCCTTGCCCCAACTTCCTTGCAGCTCAGATGCTTGGATATTATTTCTGACATAAAGAGCCACACCTCCCCCTTTTCTATCCACTCTGTCCTTCCTTAACAAATTATAGCCTGGTATTGCCGTATCCCAATCATGAGATTCTGTGAACCATGTCTCTGTGATAGCAACGATGTCCAGTTCTGCCTCTGTCATTAGGGCCTGCAGATCTGGGATTTTATTTCCCAAACTATGAGCATTTGTAGTCATAGCTTTCCAGGTACTCTCTTTACGGTTATTGCTTTTCCTGTACTCCTTATGAGACTTTAGTTGAGATTTGTTATTCACTTTACTTGTTCCTTTTGCAGTTGTGCCATTGATGACAGAGTTATCCATCTCAATGTTTTTCTCTAGAATTTCTTCAGTTAATATAGGGAGGGCTTTATGTTCTTGTTGCATTTGATACTGTGTGTGTCTCCTTGTTACAGGTCTAATTCTACCAGAGCCCACTGTGATCCTGTTTTTTAATGATTTACTTGATGAACTGATTGAGTGGGAGGGTGTACTTGTTGGCTTCCCATCTGTCAAGAATGGGTGACTGTGGGACACATGTGTTATCCTACCTGAGTCTACTGTATTTCTTTTTCTTGACTCCTGGTTATTCTTTGGTGTTGGGGAATTAGTTTCTGAGTAATGCAATATGGGTGTAATTCTTTTAATTGAAGCTAATTGAGCTTTAACCTCAGTCAGCTCCGTTTTCAAAGAAGAGAGCTGTGCACAGATCGGGCAAGCTCCAAGTCTCCAGATGCTTTCCCTCAGAATAAAGGCTCTACAACAGGTGCATTGGATAGTTCTCATATTGGTTAAGTTTGGGATTGGTATGTCCTTAGCTGTTAACTTACTAATTGATCTTGTTGCTAATGCTAATTTAGACAGTCTATATTAGTAATCTAATCCCAGGGGTGGGTGGGTAGAGGGGTAGGGTGGGAGGGAAACAGTTGAACCTGGGACAAGCAGGACACTTTCTGGAACTTTATTAGTCCTTTAGCTATTAAAGGACCCCTTCAGCACTTCTGTGCCAATATTAACCAGATTATTAAAGAACAGCTATACAATAATAGAAAAGCAGGTATACTGGATCTTAAAAATAACAGTTTGCAAGCAACAGTTACAATTATTGTATAATAACAGACCTAG
This sequence comes from Rhinatrema bivittatum, assembly GCF_901001135.1. Lineage (NCBI taxonomy): Eukaryota > Metazoa > Chordata > Amphibia > Gymnophiona > Rhinatrematidae > Rhinatrema > Rhinatrema bivittatum. The sequence goes on along the minus strand of NC_042617.1, from coordinate 38,636,132 downwards.
AGAAAGGTATAAAACACAGAAGTTCTACTGCTCAGAGAGCCCAGATTTTAGTGCAGCACAAAGTGTGTTATGCTATTGCACACAATGCTAAGCCCCCCTCATTTTAATTTACTCTGCCCTAACTCCACCCAAACTCCTCCCATTTGGGAAAAATTTGCATACGCATCTTGCAATGCATTATTTATCATGGGCATTATGGCATGATCAAGGGCGTTAGGGCCCTAACGTGATTTGATAAATGATCCGTTAATTAGTTAGCCGGTTAACGTTTTGACTCGACCAGACATAGCCAGTTAAGTCATCCATTAACTCTGAATATGGAATCAGCCGGTTAACTTGGTTGGCTAACTCAACTCTGCCCAGTTATGCTCCTGGACCTCCCCTAACTTATCCAGCTAAATTCTAGCCTCCTAACTTAATAGCCAGCAAGAATGTAACCAGATAAAGGCTGAATATAGCTGGGTAAGTTATTTAGATGGACAACTATTACGTTGTTTCCACGGCCGTTGTCAGGCTTGCTGATGCGGTTTCACAAAAATTTCATTAAGATTTCTGCAGCACTTTGTATTACACTGGGTGCACACAGTTTGACATTAGACTTCACAGTCTTTTTTGTTTGCTTGCTCAACTATTACGTTAGCCATCTAAATGGCTTTTGAATATGGACCTCTGTTTTTATTGCATGGGTTTGGGTATTAGGGGAAGGGACCTTTCTCGCCCATCGCCCCCTTATCTCAGAGATGGAGAAGAGGGGAGATGGATGTGAAATTGGGGAGATGTAAGAGAGGGGTTACCTCCCACCAGGTTTTGCTGAGCCTGAAAGCTTGGGGATACAGCTGCCTTTTTGCTCTTCTCTGTTGTCTCTTTCCTTTCCTTCCCTTCTCTCCTTCCTCTCTGCTCCTCCTTCTCTGCCTCTCCTACTCCTCGCCTCTTTCATTGCTTGCTGCAGCAACCAAAACACTTGCATTTTCTCCTACAAACTGCCTCTTACCAGTGAGTGCCTTTTCTAGCACATACAATCAATGTCTAGCATGTGGTCTGAAAGGGGTAATAAATTTTTAGTGTTAGAATGCGGTCACAAATTAGCATGTGGTTTGGTTTAGTGACTAGGGTGATAAATTTAGTGTGCTCATTAGACATTCATTTACATACATGCTAATGAGTAAAAGGGTATCTAGAGAGTACAGTTTTCCATTCACATGCTAAAGCACTGATGATTACTTTAGTGTATGCACTAAGAAATGAATTTTCAAAGGGGTTCTGCATGTAAAAATAGCATTTGCGCATGTAAGTAGCATGTACATGCTATTTTATAATTCTCAAGAGAACACACACATTTTCAGTTTCGTGCATGTATTTTACCAGGAAATAATGAAGTGGTCTAGGGATATTCTGGGGTGGCGTTCAAAATTATGTGCAATAGTTGCTATTTTGAAAAAGGTATAAGCGTATAAATAATCAAACTTATTTGTAAAATTTTACACCTGCTGATTGACTAACACTAGAATGTTGTCTACCGATTTTGGGTGGGAGGGCCGGGTAAATAGTTCAGGGTGAACTGAAGAAAGAAGGGGGAACTGGTGGTGGTATCAGCAAACTGGTGATTCCAAGTATACACGCAAGTATTTTCAAAATGGTATACACACATACTTTATGAAATATGTGCCTCCACGGTTAATTCTGGATATTTACTCATACAGTGTCATGATTATTTTACATGTAAAATATACATGTGTATGTTTACAAAATGGCTAGAGAAAGTATGCATTTTCTTTCATTGGAAATATTTGCACATTCTGAAATATCTACGGGTATTTTTGGAGCAGAAATATGTGGTATTCTATAAACTGTGCAACTCTAGCTGCACAGTTTATAAAATGCTAACATTAATCTACGCGTGTCCACTTATAAGCACAAATACTTTACTGCGGATAGGTGTTACGATCCTGCTCGAGGAGCTCATCCCGCAAGCAGGCCCTTCACTTTACCTCCAGCGCTGCCGCCCAGGACCGCCACTGCCTTGCGGCCGACGCCACTCTGCAGCAGGAGGGGCCACTGATGACTCTATTCATGGCTTGTGAGCCGCCGCCGCTGACTCCGCCTTCGCGGCCCTAGCACTACCGCCGTCGGGACCTTCAAGCGGCAGTAAGCTACTGCTGCTGCCTCCATCTTGTGGCCAAGTGCTGCCGCTGGGACCACCCTCGCGGCATGGAGCCGCCGTCTTCATTCTTTTCACGGCCCTGCTGTGGCTGCCAACTTCCTCCATCTTCCTGGCCTTCCCCAGGCGCGGGCGCATGCTTCTTCAGTGGATTTAAAGGGCCAGAGGTGGGAAAGGCCCGCAGCCCCACCAGAAGCCAGTCTCACTTCACTTCCTGCTTCAGCCTTATAAAAGAGCTCACTTCCAGTTCCTCAGGGCCTTCGGATCTGGGTCCCATGGTCATCCATGTTCTTCTTTGCTGGATCAAGGTCCTCCGTGGTCTTCACTTGTCTAGATGGCTCTTCGTTCCGTGTTCTTGGTGTTCCTGGTCTCCTGGTCCTGATGTTCCTGGTCTTGTCCTTCGTCGGAGCTCCTTCGTCACCTGTCCCATGTTCTGATGTTCCAGATGTTCACATGTCCTGATGTTCTGTGTTCCTGATGTCTTGGTCCTGATGCCTTCGTCTTTGCCTCTGCAACCAGTTCCCAGTTTCCTTGCGTCCACCTTTCCTGGCGTGCCATCGTCGTGTTCCATGACCAGTCCTTGGGGGGCTGTATAGGGTGTCTCGTGGCACATTGCCTCCTTCTCGTCTGCAGCTCAAGCCTCTAGAAGACTCCTGTTTTAATGCCTCGCTTCTGAGAATCCTGAGTCTTGAATCCTGAGTCTTGAATCCTGTCCCGGTCTTCGGAGTTCCTTGTGCCTGCTTCCGTCCATGCCCAAGACTCTGCCAGAACCTGCTCCGCTTCAGCGTGGTCCACGACCAGCCACAGGCGGCTGTGTAGGGCACGCACCGGTGCAGGCCACTACTGAATCTTCCACATGTTCCAGTCTCAAGTTCCACTTCTTCGCCTGGAGTCTGCTTCGCGCTCAGCGTGGTCCATGACCAGCCAAGGGTGCCTGAGACCTCCAAGTAACCTGAATCCTTGTCTGAGTCTTCTGAGTAACCTGAATCCTTCTCCAAGTCCTGAGTATCCTGAGTCTTCGTCTGGGTCTTCTGAGTAACCTGAATTTTTATCCAAGTCTTCTGAGTATCCTAAGTCTTCGTCCGAGTTTTCCAAGTTCCTGAGTTCCTGTCTTGTCTTGTTCCTGCCCTCAGCCTCCGTCTGGCCTCACGCACTCGTTGTTCCCAAGTGGCAGGTCCGGAAGGGCTACCGAGTGGCCAGAGGGTTACTCTTGTGACCAGCATTGCAATTCTGAGACACACTAGTGCATGTAGGTCCAGCGGAGGGCTGACCCTGCCTTGTTCCTGCTCTGCCCGTGCTTGCATGTGCTCACCTCCCACGATGTGCCTTGGGGCTCCTCCCTGAGTCGTGCCTTGGTACAGGGGCTCATGCTCTCCCGTGAGCTAGCGACCACACCTCCATGCTCACACCAGCCAAAGGCTGCGCTCGCAACAGGATCCAATGGCCTCGCGGTCTCAACAATAGGTTTGAAAATTGGACTCCCAGACTTTAATGAATACAGCTCTATTTATCATGCACGCTAAACCAGTTCAGCGTGCATGTTAACTGTTAATGACCTTTTGTGAATCAGCCCCATTGCATTAATGTTATTGGTATTTATCAAGTTCATAAATATCTATGAGGAAGGGCTGATTAGGGGTGAGACGGGGAGAGGTCAGGTTTAATGATGTTTTATTTGGATGTTACAATGTTTTATTTTGTTTATTGAATGTTTTCTGTATTTTATGCTTATGTATTTTGTATTTTTTATTATGCTACAAGCTGCTTTGAGTTCTTACGAAGAAAAGAGACATACGAGTTGAAGACAAGAATAGAAGGTAGGAAAATGGGAGACATGACAAAAAAGGAGTAGGGCGAGAGTGATTGAAGTGAGGGAGGTAGAACATTTGACAAGACAGGGAATGATGTGGGGTGGAGGTGGAAGATGGGAGAAAAAGGAGACAGAAGGATAGAGACATGAACACTTCAGCAACAGTCTCATGACAAGCCTCAGCCAAATGGGCAGGGGCTCGGGATATTTGAATTTAGTTTTTTTCTCAATTTGTCACCCTATTGAGGAGGTTAACCACATGCCCTCATTTTGATGAGGGAGTGATACTCAAAAGAGTAAAAAGGTTCACCCATTTTGTAATTCAGTGAGACTTTGAATAATTAAAACCTGGTCTTTGGTATACACCATCAAATACCACATGCTGTTAGCAACTATAATACAAATCGTCATGTTCAGTCTAAAGCCATCTCCAAGTATCGTTATATGAAACAGAACACCGAAAAGCTGTCTTTTAAATATCACATCTCAGGATGCTTATATATGCAAATTTTATTTCACACTTACTTAGCTCGGGTTGTCATTGTATAATTTGTTTTTTTATCCACTAGAGGCTCTCAAATTACAGCTGTACGCTAGAACCTTTGTAAGATATCACCTTGTCTTTCCACTCAAGGACACCCAATGTTCCCTCACGTCGTATTAGTCACATTGCTTACACTTTTAGTATTTAAAGTGAGTTGGATTATTTTGTGACAGATAACACTGAGGGTCATCACTGCTTTGTAGGTTTAAAACACTGACTAGCAAACTTAAAACAAATTTGTAAATGAATGAGCCCTGAGCAGTTCAAGCATTTTTAATGGTATAAAGCATAGTATTAGAGCACGTATTATACAACGCCCACATTTAATATCAGCCATGACCCCCAATACGCATCCACTGCTGCCAACTCTAGTTAACTCTCTTTACCATACCGTGATTAGTGAGGCTAAGGCAAACGTTTGCTTATTTTTATACATCTAAATGGCTTTGCAAGTCCTTCAGAGCATAAGCAGTTCCAAAAATGAAAACTGAAATGTTATATCAGAGGGGAGAGAGAGATTTCTGGGGGCAATTTTGTCACAGCCCCCCTGAATGTGAAATCAGACCCGCACATTTGTTACAGCAATGTTCAGAGCAAACTTAATACTTTGAAAATGTATCCCCTCAAATCCTCCCACACCTGCAGATCTTTTTCAGGAAAATTTACCTGCATACGTTTGGATATGCAAAAGCGTGGGGGCAAATGCAAACTGCTCCCCAACTATGCCCCCAGGAACAGCTCTGCTCAAGATGGATTTGGGATTTTGAGGCTCCTAGGCACTTTTGCTGTTTTCACCTCCCCATCCTCTGTAAGGGTGGGTTACAGGGTAGCAGAGGGCTGTTCTCTGCTGAATGAGATTCCTCAGAGCTGGAAAGTGGCAAATCTTAGCTGGCCTACTGACCCTAAATGTTTGCCGCCCTAGGCACAGACATAATGGATGCCTATTGACAAATCCAGGGCGGTGTGAGGGTTATGTAAGCTCTCTGGCTCAGAGGCTTGTGATGCTATGTCCTGTGTAGGGTTCTATATAAGTGAATAGTACGATAAATAGAATAAATAATCTGTAATTCCTTTAGGTGCATATAGAGGGGGAGGTATCATTTAATGATGGGGTGGGTAACCTTCTTTCGATGATGGCTGCATTAGCAATCAGCTGTTTCAGGAGGGGAGGTGGGTATGAGGAATGATTAGCTGTTTCCGGGGCGGTGGCAGGGGGGGGGGGGGCAGGAGCGAGTGGGAGCAGAGCAAGAACTCCTGCTACTATCAGCTGTTTTCGTGGGGTCTTGAAATTGAGCAATGGGTCTGAATTAGCATGCAGGCCGTAGGTTCTCCCAGTGCTTTCTTTCAGGTAAAATGGTGCCGGCACTCACATGTAGAATGCATATTTTTTTTGAGGGACCACGGGGCAAATCAAGCAGATGGAGGCAAAACGGTGCCGATGCTCAGAATCGGCAAATAACCCCTGAAAAGCAGCTCTAAGTTCCCCACCCCTGATCTAGTGGTTACAAGAGAGAAATGATCCAAGAGGCTCAAATCCTGCTTTCCCACTCACTACAAAGTGAACTTGGGGTGGTAACATTATCTCTGTTTGGTAAAAATGTTACTATCAGTTTTTAATTATTGGATGCTATTCCAAGTGTCACCTTTTTTTGAAATATTTATTATTTTTATTAGTATGGTTGATTTTTTATATTCTTGATTTTACTGTTTGAATTTTATGAGGAATAGTGATGCTCTTGTTTTTCCATTGTTGTACTGCATACAGAGTCTGACTTGTTACAGTTTCCAATTCAGTTTTTGTCTGCACATTTCAATGTATACTTTATGGTCTCTTTATTCTGTATTTGGTGAGGGACTGTCTTTGTTTTGCATGTAACTAAGGTAAGGTATTCTGCTAGCATGTAGTTTCTATGTAGGGGTCTATAGCAGTGTATTGGTATTTTAGGGCCTGGTATTATATTTCCAATTTTGCCTTTTCATAGGTAGATTTGTTACTGTTTGTGTCTGGCAGTTAGTATCTTATCATATGCCTGGAGTATATTTTTTGCAGGATTTTGTATTATTATACAATATTCCTGGTAGCAGAGGGAGCTTGTGTTGCTGTTACTGAGATGACCCTGGAATTTGAAGATTATTTTTCTATCGTGAGTAGTAAGGGGTAATGTCCTAATTCAGCAGAAGAGTGAGGTCAGCAGCCTTTTCTGATTCTGGGATTAAATCCAGTTCACGCTGCCGGTGACTGTGGAACACTGCATTGTTTTGCTGCTACCTGCTTTTCCACTGAACATAGGAAATGTGCTTATTGAAACATTTTATAAATGGTATATTAAGTATTTAAAATTTATAGTATACATTATTGCAATTTTGAAACTTTCTACATTTGTTATATGTCTATTCTTGAATTTTTGTTATATTTAAGTGGTTGAGAAATGTGTTAAAATAAAATATATAAATAATACATACATACATATATATATATTTTTTTGTCTAATTGAATACCCATGGGCTAGGTTGGATAAAATCCCACAGGCCAATATTTTCTTACAATCTGCCCCTGGGCAGGGCTGGGGTATATGACAATATTATAGCAGTAAGTTTTGCATATTGCTATCTTGCTTTTCTTTTTCTCCTTAAGGACGTATGTTTTTTAGGCAAGTGCTTTCGTTTTAAACGAATGCGCTTTTCATAATGAAAAAGTTGTTGTTTGGTTCATTCTAAATGGAGCAAACCTTCACTGTACCTCTGAAAACAACAGGAATTTTCATTTGCATTTGTTGTTTGAAGTTTGTGCATGCAGTTCCATCCTTGTGAGCAGAAAAAGAACTTTGTGTGTGCACATCAGAAGTCATGTGCATAAACTGCCATTTTTTTCTTGCACACAACTTCCAATTTTCGTGCACAAGTCACAATGTGTGTGCACAACTTCCAAAGTGCATGCTCTAGTCTAGAGGGCTTTTTGTGCATGCAACTACAGAACTACATGCACAAACTTCCGAAAATGAAAAAAAAAAGGGGGAAAAAAGAGAGAACAAAATAAAAACAAATTAAAATCTCCCCACCGACACAAACTGAAACGAAAATCTGTGGCCTGCACATTCCTAAATTGTTTTTCAAATTGTGATGACCAAATAATATAAATGCTTTGTCATCATATATTACTTTATTTTAACTAAGCAGTTTTGCTAAAAGGAAATATTACATTTCAGTTCTTCCATGAAGGGAATACGGTTTACAAACAAAGCTTTGCAGTTATGTTATATTGTGAACCGAGGTGATGTTTTTTTCCAAACGTGCCTCGGTATATAAGAAACCTCAAATAAATAAATAAATAAATAAATAAATAATGAGCTTCTCCAGTTCTGTAAATCGATGAATCCCTAGCAGTTTAGATATGTTTAGTAATTTAGTGTTGCGATTCCGGGTCGGCCCCGGAATCGCCGCTCACCTCGGGGCAGCCCCGGTTCCTGGCCGCCTTCCCCGCGCCTCCAGGGGCCTCTGCTGCCGCAGGCCCGGCGCGTTTCCATCCCGCCCGGGCCTGCAGGCTCCCCTGCCGTCGCGTCCTCGCTTCGGCGGAGCAGCCGGCGTCTCTCCACGGCTGGCTCCGCCCCCTAGACGCGCGCGCGCGGCTGAGCTCCCTTCTTAAAGGGGCGAGAGCGGGAGAAGCTGGGGACGGCCTCCGATGACGTCAGACGCTGCAGGGCTATTTAAGCCCTGCAGTAGCTCCTCTTCTCTGCCTTGCAACGAGGTTCTCAGGTCCTGCCTGCTCCCAGTTGCTTCGTTCCCTGTTTCTTCTCTTCGTTTCCTGGTTCCTGACTTGGATCGGCTTCGGTGACTCCCTGGTTCCTGACTCGGCTTTGGCTTTCGACGATCCTCTGCTTCTGACCCCGGACTGGCTTACGGTGAACCTCTGGCTTCTGACCCCGGACCGGCTTCCGTTGACTCTTTGGCTATCGACCTCGGACTGGCGTACGGTGATCCATTGGTTCCTGACTCTGGACTGGCAAGCGACGACCCCTCGGTACTCAACCTTGGACTCCATCAGATTCGACCCCCGCGGGTCCTCCTAAGTCCCAGCGGCCGGGTCCCTACGGGCTCCTCCTGAGGGGACTCCGGCTTCCAGGGTGAATCTCCTAAGTCCCAGCGGCCGAACTCCTACGAGCTCCTCTCGGGGGAGGATCGGCTTCCAGGGCGAAGACCTTCCCGCTACTGGACCAGCTCCGTCGTCTCCACTCTCCTCGCCAAAGCCCTTGGTCGCATAGGGCTTTCCGCAGTTCCATCCGCCAGCCACCCTCGAGTCCACTTCTGCCGCCTTCCGATCGGCACCAGTGCTGAGTACCGCTCAGCCGCCTTCCATCCTTCGGTTCCGATCGGTCCAAGGGTCCACGAAGTTAACAGATTGCAAGGCCATGGACCCGGCGGACCTTGCTGGACTCAAAGCCATTCCGGGCATAGCCCAGAAGCTACAGCAGCAACAGATGTGCCTCGACACCTTGATGTCGACTGTTCAACGCCTGGCGGATCGCGTGGAGGGGGCTTCCGCAGCTGCCCCTGTGGCATCTTCTTCCCAGGCCAGTATGGGTTCCACCGCGCCTGTACAGATGCCTGCACCCACCCGGTACTCAGGGGATCCAAAGTCATGCAGAGGATTCCTCAATCAATGCTATATCCGTTTTGACCTGCTGCCCGCGCAATTTCCTACGGATCGAGTCAAGACGACGTACATCATTTCCCTCCTTGATGGAAAACCTTTGGCCTGGGCTTCGTCCCTCTGGGAACGTCAGGACTCCCGACTGAACAACCTAGTGCAGTTCGTCAAGTCTTTTCGGAGAGTCTTTGATGAACCGTCTCGCGCCTCCACAGCCGCCTCTGAACTGCTCCAGCTGAGACAGGGAAACCGGCCTCTGGAAGAATACGCGATGGAGTTCCAGACCCTCGCCTCTGAGCTGGCCTGGGGTGAAGACAGTCTGCATGGAATCTTCCTGGAAGGACTCTCACCACAGCTCCAGGACGAACTTGCGGCCCGGGATCTTCCTGACGATCTTCAAGATCTGATTGAGCTGGCCGGGCGAGTCGATCGATGCATCCAGCGTCGCTTCCGTGACCGAAGACCCACGCCGGGAAAGACCACTCGCAGGATCACTCCACCTCGTACCCGATCTTCCCCGCCGGCTGCAGCGACCACCTTGGCAGAGGAGCCTATGCAATTGGGAAGAGGCCCCCCGACTTCTGAAGAGCGGAGACGCCGTCGCACCCAAGGACTGTGTCTTTACTGCGGGAGCAAGGGACATTTCCTAGCCCGCTGTACCGAGCGTCCGGGAAACGCCCGAACCTAGAGTCTAGCGGGGAGTTGACTCTAGGCAATGTTTCACCCAACTTCCCATGTACCGTACCGGTACGACTTTGTCTGCCTGAGGGAGGATTTGACACCTTAGCCCTGCTAGACTCTGGGTCCTTGGGGAATTTTATCCTCCAAGAACTGGTGCAACAGCTCCAGCTCGAGGTCCTGCCTCAGGAACCACCCGTGCGAGTTTCTTCTATCCAGGGGGTCCCACTCCCGGGTACCATCGCTACTCGCACCACTCCCCTGAAGCTTCAGGTCGGAGCCCTGCATAGGGAAGAGATATCTTTTCTCATTCTTGAAAAATCTATCCACCCAGTTGTCCTGGGCCTACCCTGGCTCAGGGAACACTCGCCAACGATTGATTGGGCCTCGCTTCAGATTACGTCCTGGGGTTCAGCGTGTTTCCATCGCTGCCTTCCCGCTCGCCCTTTGCAGATGCTACCTCTCCTCACGACCCCCTTGACGGTTCCACCACAGTATCACGACTTCCGGGACGTCTTTTCCAAGGAACAAGCCGAATTGCTCCCGGAGCACCGACCCTTTGATTGCGCTATCAATCTGCTGCCAGGGACCACTCCACCCCATGGGAGGGTCTACCCACTGTCCCTGCCTGAGACTCAGGCTATGTCGGCCTATATAAAGGAGAACCTGGAACGGGGTTTCATCAGACCATCCAACTCCCCAGCTGGGGCCGGGTTCTTTTTTGTAGGGAAGAAGGACGGGTCCCTTCGCCCCTGTATCGATTACCGGGGTCTGAACCTAATCACCCGTCGGGATCGGTACCCATTGCCTTTGATTCCAGAGCTCTTGGATCGCCTTCAAGGGGCTCGCATTTTCACCAAGCTCGACCTCCGAGGGGCATATAACCTAGTGCGGATCCGCCCGGGTGACGAGTGGAAGACTGCCTTTAACACCAGGGACGGTCACTACGAATATCTCGTCATGCCATTCGGTCTCTGCAACGCCCCAGCTGTGTTCCAAAACCTTATGAATGAGGTTCTTCGCGAGCTGCTGCACACCACGGTTATCGTGTACTTGGACGATGTCCTAATCTACTCCCGGGACCTTGCCTCTCATCGTCAACATGTCCGCCAAGTACTCCTGAAACTAAGAGAGAACCGGCTATATGCCAAATTGGAAAAATGCCAATTCGAACAAGAGTCGCTGCCTTTTTTGGGATACATTGTCTCCTCAACTGGCTTTCAGATGGACCCGGATAAGGTCGCAGCCATCGAGAACTGGCCTCAACCACACGGGGTGAAAGCGCTCCAGCGCTTCTTAGGCTTCGCCAACTTCTATCGCCACTTCATTCCGCACTACTCCAGCCTGGTGGCGCCTCTAACGACCCTCACCCGTAAAGGAGCCGATGCCCGTAGGTGGACACCCACCGCAATACAAGCCTTCCAGGAACTCAAGAAGGCCTTTCTACGGGATACCTGCCTCCGACACCCTGATCCTTTGCGCCAATTTATTGTAGAAGTGGACGCCTCCGACGTGGCGGTGGGGGCTATGTTGGCTCAACCCTCCAAGAATGGGAAAACCTGGCCCTGCTCCTATTTTTCTCGTAAATTCTCTCCTGCTGAGAAAAACTATGGTATCGGCGACAAGGAATTACTCGCCGTCAAGTTAGCCTTTGAGGAGTGGCGCCAGTGGCTGGAGGGAGCCCAGCATCCCATCATAGTCTACACCGATCATAAAAATTTGGAATACTTGTGCCGTGCCCAAAGACTCAACCCCCGGCAGGCACGCTGGTCCCTCTTTTTCAGCCGATTCAACTTTACCCTCCATTACCGACCAGCGGCCAAGAACGTAAGGGCAGATGCCCTCTCTCGTGCTACTGAGACGGATGATACCCCAGAACCGCTTCGCTACATTCTGGATCCAGCTAAAGTGTGTCTGGCCGCCTCTGACGTCAGTTCCGCAGGGAAGACGGTAGTCCCGGTCCGCTCCAGGAGGAGGGTCTTAGCGTGGGCACATGAGTCCCTCACGGCCGGGCACCCAGGGATTGCCCGGACTTTTGAGCTCTTAACAGAGTTCTATTGGTGGCCACGGATGAGGGAGGATGTCCGGCTCTATGTGCAGTCCTGTCCTACGTGCGCCCAACAGAAGCCATTACCAGGTCGACCCTGGGGTCTCCTTCAGCCGCTTCCCATTCCTACGGAACCGTGGATGCACATTTCCACGGATTTCATTGTGGAGTTACCGCCCTCGGAGGGGAAGACCGTGATTTGGGTCACTATTGACCGATTCTCGAAAATGGCCCACTTTGTGCCACTGGCCAAACTGCCTTCAGCTCCTGAACTGGCCGACCTATTTGTCCATCATATCTTTCGGCTACATGGCTTGCCCCTGCATATTACCTCGGACCGAGGCCCTCAATTCACAGCAAAGTACTGGAGGGCCCTTTGCAGGAAGTTCGGGGTGCAGCTGGATCTAACTACAGCCTTTCATCCGCAGAGTAACGGCCAGGTCGAACGGACAAATCGTACCCTCAAGGCCTTTCTCCGAGCCTTTGTGGGGGATCTCCAAGACAACTGGGTCTCGCTTCTTCCCTGGGCCGAGTTTTCTTATAACCGACACAAACACTCGGCCACCTTACAGTCCCCCTTCCAGCTGGTCTACGGGAAAGTACCCAAGCCTCCTTTGCCCTTATCTGTGACGGTCTCCTCCCCGGCAGCACAGCTGACAGCTGAACAAATCCATCAGCTCTGGCTCTCCACTCAGGAGAGACTTCGCAAGACTGCGGCCCGGTTCAAGGAATATGCAGACCGGTCTCGACGCGCCGCACCAGTTTTCTTACCCGGGACAAAGGTTTGGCTGAGCACTAAACACATCCAGTTGCGGACTCCCTCCATGAGACTAGCGCCTCGCTACATTGGACCCTTCCCGGTAGCCGAACGCATAGGAGCAGTGTCCTACAGGTTACGCCTCCCATCCACGCTGAAGATCCATGATGTTTTTCATGTTTCCCTTCTCAAGCCTCTGGTACTCTCTCGCTTCCGGATCAGTCCACCCGAGCCCACAGTTGCCTCCACCCCCCAGGGAGACACGTACACGGTGAAGGAGGTCTTGGATGTTCGCTGTCGCCGCCATCGGTGGGAATACCTTCTGTCCTGGGAGGGGTATGGTCCAGAAGAGAACTCCTGGGAACCCTCTTCCCATATCCTGGACAAGGACCTTCTTCGCCAATTCCATTCTGAGCACCCGGACAAGCCGCGACCCTCCGGGAGGGGGCGTAGGAGGGGGGGGTACTGTTGCGATTCCGGGTCGGCCCCGGAATCGCCGCTCACCTCGGGGCAGCCCCGGTTCCTGGCCGCCTTCCCCGCGCCTCCGGGGGCCTCTGCCGCTGCAGGCCCGGCGCGTTTCCATCTCGCCCGGGCCTGCAGGCTCCCCTGCCGTCGCGTCCTCGCTTCGGCGGAGCAGCCGGCGTCTCTCCACGGCTGGCTCTGCCCCCTAGACGCGCGCGCGCGGCTGAGCTCCCTTCTTAAAGGGGCCAGCGCGGGAGAAGCTGGGGACGGCCTCCGATGACGTCAGACGCTGCAGGGCTATTTAAGCCCTGCAGTAGCTCCTCTTCTCTGCCTTGCAACGAGGTTCTCAGGTCCTGCCTGCTCCCAGTTGCTTCGTTCCCCTGTTTTCTTCTCTTCGTTTCCTGGTTCCTGACTCGGATCGGCTTCGGTGACTCCCTGGTTCCTGACTCGGCTTTGGCTTTCGACGATCCTCTGCTTCTGACCCCGGACTGGCTTACGGTGAACCTCTGGCTTCTGACCCCGGACCGGCTTCCGTTGACTCTTCGGCTATCGACCTCGGACTGGCGTACGGTGATCCATTGGTTCCTGACTCTGGACTGGCGAGCGACGACCCCTCGGTACTCAACCTTGGACTCCATCAGATTCGACCCCCGCGGGTCCTCCTAAGTCCCAGCGGCCGGGTCCCTATGGGCTCCTCCTGGGGGGACTCCGGCTTCCAGGGTGAATCTCCTAAGTCCCAGCGGCCGAACTCCTACGAGCTCCTCTCGGGGGAGGATCGGCTTCCAGGGCGAAGACCTTCCCGCTACTGGACCAGCTCCGTCGTCTCCACTCTCCTCGCCAAAGCCCTTGGTCGCATAGGGCTTTCCGCAGTTCCATCCGCCAGCCAGCCTCGAGTCCACTTCTGCCGCCTTCCGATCGGCACCAGTGCTGAGTACCGCTCAGCCGCCTTCCATCCTTCGGTTCCGATCGGTCCAAGGGTCCACGAAGTTAACATTTAGACTAGAAGTCTAACAATAAAGTCAACCTCAGATCTTGATTTGCATCGAATGACATTGCTTTAGGTTGGGTCTTTATTGCATGCATAATCAATTAGGATGTCTAAGCTGAAATATATTTTTTTAATCTAAAATTCTTTCCAGTCACTGATTGCAAATAGAATAGAGATGTCATTATGAAAAAAAAAAAAACCCCACTAAAAAGCAATAGCCCAAAAAGCTAACTTGCAATCAATACTAGCAATTATAATGATTCATCATTACAAGTAAATCCATGCAAATTTCCTGCTGAAAAAGCTGCTCGTTTAATCCACCCATAGAGTAAATGAGAGTAGACACAAATATTTAAACAAAATTAATATCCTGCACAAAAATCTGTCTTCTTTTGGCAGTCTCTACTTCAAATTGCCCTGGTGAAGACCCTAGCATGGGCACAGGAGGGACTGTCAGCGTGCCATGCAAAACTTATTTGGGCAGTTTTCAAAAATATGCATTCTGATAGAAAGCTTACGGGTGTTTATACCCACGGGCTTAGCACCAGTTTTCAAAGGAAAAGCACCCGCAAGCTTTCCCTTTGAAAATTGCAGAAGGAAAAAGTAACCGCAGAGGTTTGCACCACTTTTTTCTGTGGGTATTTTTCTTCCAAAACAACATGGCGTACTTTGGCAAATGAAAAACTGCAGAACGATGTGCCAATTGCTGCCTCTCCTGACAGAACGTCACCCTGGGAATGCCTCCACAAATGTGTTGCGGTTCTGGCCGCGAGTACCGCGGCCAGGCTGCTCCCGCTTCCAGAGGCCTGGTTTGCGGCCGGGTTGGCGGCTTCCCCGCTGGGGCTGCACCGCTGCGAGCCCTCCCGTGGATGCCCGGCTCCTAGGCACGAGCGCGCGCCACTTGGGCGCTTTTCTAGGCCGTTTCCCGCCAGTGGTGACTCCGCCCAACTCCTGACGTCAGACGCCGCGGCCTTGATAAGCCGGCAGCGGCCATCCAGTCTTTGCCTTGCAACGGGTTAGCCTCCTGGTTTCCTGTTACACTGTGCCCCGGAGTGACTCGCCTTGCTTCGTCGCTCCGTTCCTGCTACAGTACCTGCCTGGCTCCTGCCTGCTTGCTACAGTAACTGCTGGTTCCTGCTTGCTTGCTACAGTACCTGCTTGGTTCCTGTCCGCCTGCTACTATTCATGCCTGGTTCCAGTACCCGAATCCTTCTACAGTTCCTGCCTGGTCCCAATACCCGAATCCTGCCACAGTTCCTGCCTGGTTCCAGTACCCGAATCCTTCTACAGTTCCTGCCTGGTTCCAGTACCCGAATCCTGCCACAGTTCCTGCCTGGTTCCAGTACCCGAATCCTTCTACAGTTCCTGCCTGGTTCCAGTACCCGAATCCTGCCACAGTTCCTGCCTGGTCCCAATACCCGAATCCTGCCACAGTTCCTGCCTGGTTCCAGTACCCGAGTCTTGCTACAGTTCCTGTCTGGTTCCAGAACGCGAACCCAGTTACAGTATTGCTACTGTCTTAGTCTGGTTCCAGTTACCTGTCCTGATCCACAACCCGCCTAAGTCCCAGCGGCCAGGCCCCTACGGGCTCCTCCCGGGGGGGCTTCGGCTTCCAAGGGTGAAGCCACCTAAGTCCCAGCGGTTGGGCTCCTACGGGCTCCTCCCGGGGGAGCACCAGCTTCCAGGGTGAAGAGCATCTACGTCCTGCCTGAACATCTGCCTCCCGGCCTGCTATTCACTAGAGACATTGACCACCTTTCCCAGTCTCTAGCAGGTCGGCCCAAGGGTCCACTAAACAGAGACTCCCATAACAAAATGTGCGAGTAAAAGGAAGCACATTTACTACTTATGTTTACCCGCATACAGGCTGGGCAATTTTCAGAAAACCTATCTACCTGGGAGAATGGGTTTTGAAAATTGCCCTCCTTAAGGAAAAGATTTAAAAAGGGAAAATTCAAGGGCAACAATTCAACTTAAAAATCTTTTCGGGGCGGCATATTTAAATTGCTAATCACAATTATAATTTCTGTGTTCTGACCTTTTAGGCTGAATTTTACCTCCTTTAAAATAATCAGAATGCCACAACATGTGCAATAGTGCTTATGGCTTTAGAAAGAGAGGTTTTGTTATTCAGCTGGGGATGATCTTCATAAATGAATTCATAGATCGAAAGTAAAGTCCAATCAAGTCAGCAAAATTGGGAGGATTATCACTTTGTAACACCCGCATGACCTTTGGCAAAGTTTTAGAATAAAATATGTTAATTAATTCTAGGTATTGTGCCAAGGTCAATTTATCTTTCAGCGTGCTTGAATGTGATAAGCCCTTCAACTCTGGTTTTAATTCCTCAAGGATAAGTCCTCTAGGGTTAGGTCCTGTAGCCCTTGGAGTTTTTGTCATTTTTCTTGTCTACTATGTGGTACATGTCTTAATTTTATTGAGCCCTCATATTGTCCTTATACTCTCTACATATGTACAGCCATAGGTACATGAGCATGGCATAGTGCTGCATTGAAGAACATTAGAACTGTCATGTTGGATCAGGGAGAATGGCCTGACGAGCCCAGTGTCCTGTCTCCAATCCATTCCCTTTCGCTTACTGTCAGAAGTGGCCGTCCCCTAAGTCTAACTGGCTAATAGTTGTTAATAAACCCGCCTCTGGAAATGTATCCAAACCGTTTTTAAACTCGGCTGTACTACTAGCCTTGACCGCATCTTCTGGCAACAAATCCTGCAGTTGAATTGTGTGTATTGCCTGAAAAACTACATTCTTAAATTTGCTGTAAATCTGCCACTAGCTAGTTTCATGTAATATTCCCTAATTCTAGCACTATTTGAAAGGGTACATCCTGTTTCCTATTAACTTGTCCCACCACACACGTTATTTTATAAGCTTCTTTCATATCCCCTATCAGTCATCACTTCTCCAAGTCCTAATCTGTTTAAACTTCCTTCATAAGGGAGCAGATCCATCCCCTTTTTTTATTGCTATTCTCTGTATCTTTTTTAGTTATACTGTGCCTTTTTTTTTTTAGATGGGGCAACCAAAACTGTCACATCATGTATCAATACATGGGGATCAATATACGCATTCAAAAGATTTGGACATCGACCCAAATAGTGAATTTTAAAAGCCCAACACGTGCATTAATCGGGGGGGGGGGGTGCGCGAATATGTTGGGTTCACGTTCGCCGAGCGGATTTTAAAAGCCGCCCAGATGTGCACGTAAATGCTGCTGCGCCCGTGCCTCGGAGCTTCTCAAAAAGGGGAGGGGCGTAGGCGTGGCCTGGGAGTGGCATTGGTAATCCAATCAGGTTTGCATGTAAATTCTTATGTGATCCGGCATGCGCCAAACTCCCCCTACCCCTCGCACAACTTTACTTTTGCTATGGATGGCACGCAAGACCCCCCCCCAAAAAAAAGAACGAGCCATTTTGGAGGGGTAACTGGGGGTTGTACAGGCTATCAAACTGGGGAGGGGGGGGGTGGTTGGAGGATCTTTCTGTTAACTGGGTGAACTGGGAAGGAGCTGGTAAAACTGGAAAATGCGTTGGCGCATGGCCCTTTCAAAATATCCCCATTTATGTGGTAAAAGTGGGATTTGTACGCACTGGCATGCGCCCACTTAAAACACATGTGTGCATGGCCAGGCTATTTTTATTTTTTATTTATTTATGTATTTATTTGTAGCTTTTTCCCGTCGATAGTAGGAATGAATTAGCCATGCTGTCCTGGGATCTGTCAATCAGGTCCGGGAGGTGGAGCTTGACAAAGCAGAGGTTAGCTTTTTTGTCCCTCTGCGGCTGCGCGTGGGTTCCCGCGCAGGAAGTACAGATTCTCCTCAGTCTGTTCTTTCCGCGCGCGGGATCGCACGCGGAGCTATTCTCTCCTCATGTCGAAATCGGGCTTCAAACGCTGCTGCTGTGGAAAGGTGATGTCGGTCACGGACAACCATGACCGATGTTACCGCTGCCTCGGCAGCAGTCATGACGTTCCGAATTGCCAATTTTGTGCGAAAATGTCTCCGAGAGCAAAAAGACAAAGGGCCTATCGGCTCCAAGAGCTTTTGAGTACCTCGGAACCCTCAGATGTCCACTCTTCACCGGGACCGGTGAAAAAACTAAAATATTCGACCCCACGATCAGCAGTGTCGGATCCGACTCAACAGGCACAAGGGAAACAGGGCGCTGTAACTCCCAAACTTCTATCCCCTTCGAGCCGAGACCCATTGCCAAATAAGGAAAAAATGGCGCCGGAGGTCTTAGGCCGTGACAAGGCGCAGACTAAAGTATCTAAGTCACATAGACCGGGGAAACCACAGCGCCATGAAACACTGCGCCATGCGCCGCAGACATCTTCTACGGCGCAGAAGTCTTCCCATAATAGGGGGGAAAAGGACCATACGGCGCCGAAGGAACAATCACCGGCACGGGAAAGGACCAAAAAGCCAACGGCGCCGAGTACGGCGCGGAAGCATCTGACGCCGGATATGAAGCGAAGGCCAGCGACGCCAAGTACGGCGCGGCAGCCATCGGCGCCGAGTATGGCGCGACAACCATCGGCGCCGAGTACGGTGCGACAGCCATCGGCGCCGAGTACGGCGCTGGATCCATCGCCACCGAGTAATACGCCTCAATCAGTGGCGCCGCCTATGACACTGGGACCGTCTTTGGCGCAGGAGCCGTCGTCAAAGAAGCAGTCGAAACCTCTGGCGCCGAAGAGGACGCAAAGACACCAAAGTTCCAAAGAGAAACAAAAACCAACAAAAATACCATCTCAAGGGGAATCAATGGAACAGTCTATGGTGCGCTCAACCACAAGGTCATCTGAGACGTCTAATAGACATACCTCAAAATCAAAATTCACACCCCCAAAAGGGGCTTTCGTCTCTGAACAGACGGAAAGAAGACCAGAGTTATACTCTTTGTCAGGCAAAGAACAACTCAGGGAACAATCTCGCAAGCGAAAACGAAGTTCCTCATCAAGAGACTCCAGAGATAGACGATCATCTTGCTCTCATCATGAGTTACGGAAGTCACACCAGTCAAGAACAAAACACCACGTACATGGGCAGAAGTCTCATCATAGACACCATGACGGGGCAAAAGGTAGCCCAGACACTTCCAGATCGTCCTGGAGATCCCAATCATGAGAGACACAATCTCCAATTTATGTGACATCTTCTCAAGCATCTTCCCCGTCAAAACCTTCGGACGTAGGATCACATTGGGCCGAACCAGCTAAGAAACGACAAAAACCAGATTTGCCACAAGCTTCTAAAGATGCCTTTTGGCAATTATCGCAATCCTTGGCTGGTTTCTATAGCACGTTGGAATCATCCTTTGCGTTAGGGAAAGCACCCTCTGATACTGAAACACAGCCAAAGTCTCCTCCTCCGAAGACCGTAATAGAAGACTCACCAACCTCGCCTGAGGGGATAACCCCACAACCCTCCCCAACACGTTCCACCGTGCCGGAACCATATGACTCCATTACTGATTCACCCAATTCGTCAACGGGATTTCCCTCCGACGTACCAGAAGGACAACAGGAGCCTTATTCGCCACCTGAAGACCTATCTTACCCTCACTTTTTGGAGAAAATGGGTAATATACTCCAATTACAATTTCAAAAGGAACCGGACCCCAGGGCTGAAACCCTTGGGTTATTAAAAATATTCGACGTTCCTGGGGAACCCACCACGCTTCCTCCCCATGATCTCCTACATCGGCTTTTACTTAAGTCATGGGAGACTCCACAGTCAATACAACCAGTGTCACGGAAATCGGACATAAAATTCCGCATCAAAAAGGAAACCCCTTATGCGCTTCCACAATTGCAGCACGAATCAGTAATAGTGGAATCAGCAATGCAAAGATTTAAAAAATCAAAACTTCATGCCACCTACCCCCCCAATAAGGATCATAAACTCCTAGATGAGATGGGTAGAAAAATTTATCAAAATGCCATGCTGACTACACGTATTATGCACCATCAATTTTATATGGTGCAATACATGTACGAGTGTATCCAAGCCACAAAAGGCTTACTAGCCACAACGCGTGAACAAATGCCCCAGACACTACATGATATGGAGGAATGCTCTAGGCACCTCCTCCGTTCCATATACGAGGGCATGGAAACATCATCGAGAGCTTCAGCGACTGCAATAGCAGCACGTAGGACGGCGTGGCTTCGTTCAAGCTCTATAAGAGATGACGTCCATGAAAAACTAGCCAATCTTCCTTGCACCGGAGAGCATCTGTTCGGTACTAAACTACAGGAAGCGGTGGGAAAACTGAAGGAAGAAGCTTTGGCAGTACAGTCGTTGCAGTTCCATCCGACGTACCAAACCTCAAGGCGCTTCTACCAGTACCCTCGTAGATCCTCATATGGACGAAGATCATATAGGACGTACCAGGGATATCGCCCTCAAACCTATCCTAATTATCAAAGACAACAAACACAACATCAACAGCCCCAACTACCACGTAGAGGCAAACCACGGGCACAACGTCAGCAAAACCAACAACAGCCTGTGGCCGCCAAGCCGGCACAGTCTTTTTGAACCTAATGCCACTACCACAACCGTCACCACCGCCAGGGAGGATCTAGTCTTGTCTACATATGTGGAACCACATAACATCGGATCAATGGGTTCTGGACATTGTAAGCCAGGGGTATCGTTTACACTTCCGAACGAAACCAACCCTACCCCAATTCGCATCTACAGGAAATACGAGGACTCATCCACAACTCCAACAGGAGATAACCAATCTTTGCCAATCAAGCGCCATTGCGCTCCTCTCCAGGATCCACCACAATCAGGGTTTCTATTCACCCTATTTCCTGATTCCCAAGAAGTCGGGGGGCCTGCAACCCATCTTAGATCTCAGAGAGCTCAACAAATTTCTAATAAAGGAGAAATTCAAGATGGTATCGCTGAAATCAATCCTTCCACTATTACAACCCAACGATTGGATGTGTTCCATCGACCTGAAAGATGCTTACACTCACATTCCAATTCACCCTTCTTCTTGGCGGTACCTATGTTTTCGTTACAAACACAAACATTACCAATACAGGGTACTCCCCTTTGGGCTGTCAGCGGCACCCAGAGTGTTCACCAAATGTATGGTAGTGGTGGTGGCACATCTCCGAAAACAGGGGATGACTATATTCCCATATCTAGACGATTGGTTAGTAGTGGCTCAGACCAAGGAACTACTACTAGCCCATCTACAACAGATCCTTCAATGCCTGCAGCAATTAGGACTAGTAGTCAATTTTCAGAAATCTCAGCTCTAACCGACGCAGCAACTCCAATTTATAGGAGCATACCTGGACACTATACAAGCCAGGGCATATCTGCCGCATGACAGACAACTTCAGTTACGACAGCTCTTACAGAGTTTACAGACGAAACATGTAACAGCGGCACGCCGGGTGCTGGTAGTCCTCGGCCACATGGCAGCCGCCAATTTCTTAGTCCCCAATACAAAATTACACATAAGAAGATTACAGTGGGGACTCAAACGACAGTGGAAACAACACTCGCAACCTCTCTCGCAACTAATCAATCTTACCAAGGATATGAAAAGAGACATCTCTTGGTGGCTCCTGCCGTCAACATTAGTGAAAGGAGCTCTATTTCAACCACCCATTCACAACGCAGTCCTAACGACAGATGCTTCCCGGAAAGGATGGGGGGAACATCTGGAGGTCTACGAAACGCAGGGCCTGTGGACGTTACCAGAACAAACTCTACAGATCAACCTGCTAGAGCTTCGAGCTATTCGCCTAGCCTTACAAGCATTCCAGACATTCTTGCGAGGTCGCAGAATCATGGTGTATACGGACAATCAAGTGGCGATGTTCTACATCAACAAGCAGGGGGGCTCGGGGTCCTGGACGCTATGCAAGGAAACATTGCAGATTTTCCAGCTAGCACATCAGCAGAGCATGCATCTACAAGCGACGTATCTACCCGGTATAGTAAATACAAGGGCGGACAGATTAAGTCGAATTTTTCATCCCCACGAGTGGACCCTCAACGCAGAAGTAGCAATGCAAATATTAAACAATTGGGGAACGCCAACAATCGACCTGTTTGCTACAGAACACAACACACAACTTCCCCAGTTTTGCTCAATACATCCAAGTTCACTCAGAACAGCACAGGATGCCTTTCTGATTCCGTGGTCACAGGGCCTTCTTTATGCCTTCCCACCCATTCCCCTCATCACCAGAACTATTCAAAAATGCATAGCCGACAGGGCACAAATGATACTCATCGCTCCGGCCTGGCCACGTCAGCCATGGTACAGTTACCTCCTTCGCCTCTCCAAAGAAGAACCGATCCGGCTCCTGTCTCGTTCGGACCTTCTCTTTCAGGATCAGGGGACCCTACTTCATCCGCTACACTCTTCCCTCCACTTGACAGCCTGGAGACTGACAGGTGGTTACTAACACAACAGAAAGTATCTCAGAAGACACAACTTATACTTCTAGAATCCAGGAAACCCTCCACTAGATTGAACTACAGTTATAAGTGGAGAAGATATACCACATGGTGTACGTTACATCACATCTCGCCGGTGGATTGTACACCACATCAGTTGCTGGACTATCTACATACCCTTTATGAGGCGGGATTAGCGACAGCTTCTATTCGCGTCAATTTGAGCGCTATTGCGGCCTACCATAGACCTTATAATAATGTCACAATAGCAGCTCATCCTCTTCTCGCTCGCTTCTTGAAAGGAATGTTACATATTAGACCACCTTCCAAGAAACCAGCGGTTCCGTGGAACATCAATATAGTCTTGGAACAATTGATGCATTCCCCATTCGAACCCATGGAATCAGCACATATTAAATACCTAACCTGGAAAGTGGTATTTCTGGTCGCAATCACTTCCACGAGACGTGTGAGTGAACTTCAGGCACTAGTACACTACGAACCGTACCTACAATTCTTCCATCAAAAGGTAGTCTTGAGAACACATCCATCCTTCCTACCTAAGGTCATCTCCCAGTTTCATATTAATCAAACTATTGACCTGCCAATTTTTTTCCCAAAGCCACACGCCAATGACCGCGAAGCATTACTACATACCCTGGATTGCAAACGAGCGCTAGCGTATTACAGGAATAGAACGTCGAACTCTTCACGACCGTCGCAACTGTTTCTGTCCTTTGATTCTAACAGACCAGGTATACCGGTCACAAAACGGACTATAGCAAGTTGGATAGTACAATGCATCCAGTTCTGCTATACCAAGCAGAACATACCTCTACTTCAAAAGCCAAAAGCACATCAAACACGTGCCCTTTCCACCTCCTGGGCACACCTCAAACATGTTCAGCCCATAGACATATGCAAAGCGGCAACATGGACTTCCCTACATCCGTTTACGGCACATTACTGCTTGGATCAGCAAGTCTCAACGGACACGCAGTTAGGTCAAACAATCCTACAGTCCACAACAGCTGACACCAAGTGATTGCCACCAGCTAATACACTTTAAAAGAACAAATAGATTAAACGTGAGGGGAGCTTGTGACTCCCAGGACAGCATGGCTAATTCATTCCTGCTATCGACGGGAAAAAACAAGTTTGCTTACCGTAAACGTTGTTTCCGTAGATAGCAGAATGAATTAGCCATGCTGACCCACCCTCCTCCCTGGCAGTCAATAAGTCTTCGACTACTACAGCTTAATCACAGACTGAGGAGAATCTGTACTTCCTGCGCGGGAACCCACGCGCAGCCGCAGAGGGACAAAAAAGCTAACCTCTGCTTTGTCAAGCTCCGCCTCCCGGACCTGATTGACAGATCCCAGGACAGCATGGCTAATTCATTCTGCTATCTACGGAAACAACGTTTACGGTAAGCAAACTTGTTTTTACATACCGACATTTGTTTAGACACATCACATCGGTTTACAATTAACATAAGGTCTAGCAATAGTGCTTTACAAATGAACGATTAAACTAGTTAGCAAATAACAGTAGCAAAAAACAGAACAGGTAAAAACTATGGAACGAATGAAGGAATTGAAGAAACATGCTATACAGGACAAAGCTTTTTTTGTAACTTTTTTTGTAACATTTTGTAACATGTGTGCATATATGTGCACAAATTCTAAAATAGCCGCATCCCTGGGCGCTGGCCGATGAATGCATGCACATGTGCACCCACACGCTAGTTTAAAAGTTACCGTCCTGAAGGATTTAGGAGTCAAGATCTGCAGGAATGAAAAATTCCCCTGCTGAGTGCACAAATTTAGGCACCTAATTTTTACAAGTGAGCAGGATTAGGATGGGGGTCAAGTCAAGGTAGTAAGTTTGGTCCTCAGCACTGATTTCTAGTGCTATTTGCATAACTTAGGCATCTACAGTAGTGCTCATAAGTTTACATACCCCTGGCAGAATTTGTCAGATGTGTAGCATTTTAAGAAAACATGAGTGACCTGACAAAACATGTCTGTTATTTTTAATGTGTTTCAAATTAAAACTATTATGAACATAAGAAATTGCCAACTGGGTCAGACCAAGGGTCCATCAAGCCCAGCATCCTGTGTCCAACAGAAGTCAAACCAGACCACAAGAACCTGGCAATTACCCAAACACTAAGGAGATCCCATGCTACTGATGCCAGTATTAGCAGAGGCCATTCCCTAAGTCAACTTGATTAATAGCAGTTAATGGACTTCTCCTCCAAGAATTTATCCAAACCTTTTTTAAACCCAGCTACACTAACTGTTATGATCACCATCCGTGGCCATCCGCAGCAGGCTCGACTTACCACATGTCTTGCCTGGCCCTCCTCCTCCGGTGCTCTCGCAGCGGTGGTCGGTCACCATCGCTCTGACTCAGTATGGCAAATTCTTTTGTGCCTTTGTTCTTATGGATGGGGAAAGATATAGAACAAAGAGAAGGAGTGAATAGAGCAGGGCAGGCTGTGGAAAGAGATTGTTAAAAGGATTATAGCTCAGCCACCTGACAACTGAGGTAAGAAAATAAATCAAGAGTCAGATAAATACCCAGGAACATTCTGCTACAGGATCATCCTAAAAAATAAAATAACAGACCACCTCTGGTCGTCTGTCACCTATAGCTCCCAGTTCCAACCACTGAAATGGTGTGTTTTCTATAGCGGGTCCAAAGCTTTGGAATTCTCTACCTGAGACATTACGTATGATACCCAGATAGAGAGAGATTTAAATGTGAGCCAAAAACATGGCTATTCAAAAAATGCATATAAGCTAACTTAAAAACATGAGAAAATAGAGAGCCACAAAAACAAGAAGGACAAGAGATACTAATTGAAGCATGAGGAATAAATCTAACGAGAGAATGTAAGATTCTCAATGCAACGTACTGACTAATATGTGAAATTTGTTATATTATTTTAATTTTCCTGTACTTCTTGCCTTATGTCCTAGATCATAATGGGTCAGATATTCAAACCTACGCGCAGGCGTAGATTTGTGTGCGCAACCCGGCGAGCGCATGTTATAAAATCTGGGGTCGGCGCGCGCAAGGGGGTGCACACCTCCGATTTCAGAGCGGCCTCGGAGGGAACGGGGAAAGCAATCAGGGCTCCCCTAGGGCTTTGGCGTGCACAAGTGTGCACCCCCTTGCGCGCACAGACCCCGGATTTTATAACATGCGCGTGCCGGGTTGCGCACACAAATCTACGCCCGCTCGTAGGTTTGAATATCTGGCCCATTATGATCTAGTATGATATCAATACATAAGGGTAATTATACAGTTTAACACATATACAATCTATATTCTTTATTACTTCAAATATTAGAATATTATTAGAAATTTAATACCTCAATACATAATCATCAGTCTCAAATTTTGAATCCTTGGACACCTATATAGTGCACCAACTCCCCTATTGCACTATTATAAATACCCCTTTTCTTTAAAATTCACATCACATTCATCCATCCACATTCATCCATTACATCACAATACATATTAAAATAATCCCACCCCACTTTACTTTATTGCGCCATACCCCAACTTTTCAATATATATTACTCTTCTAATCGAAACACAGGTATTCAATATGCTCTTAATCCATATCCATGATCTTTAGGGGCCCTTCTAAAAACTGATGGAAAAGTAGCTTTTTGATACCTGCAATTTAATTGGATTGATTTATGGCATTTGGAGCAAGACCAATAGGCAAACCTATCAGAGAGTGCAGTTTTGGGATTTCTGACTGTTGTTACTTGTGTTAATAATATTCCTTCTGCTCCAGTGTGAACGAGCTGCTGATCACTCACAGCAGCAGAGAGAAAATGAAACTACCACATTGATATGTTAATATTTTCATAAACCTAATGGGGTGAACTAAAATATGAACATAACCGTTGACATAAAGTGCTTTTAGAATTGCCCTAGTTGGTTGTGCTGCTATTTGTTAATATCTGAACGTACTTTTTTTTTTTTTTTCTTGAAATAGCTTTGTAATCTGATTCTCTCCAATTCCATGAAAATTTCGACTTGATGTTATCAAAGGCTGGCACTGAAGTTAATTTGCAAACAACGCACCCTGGGAACACTGAGAGGCAGTTGACCTTAAGGGGTATAGCTTGGATGGGCTGAAGGATGAAACAAAGGAACATCAAAGATACATGAAGGGGATTGATTATATGCTTCTAGTTCTGGGAACTCTAGCACATGTAAACTGCTTTGCATATAAAGTAAACCAGACTTTTTCCATTTAAATAAGTTTATTTTAGCCAATGGATATTTTTTGCCTTTCACAAAAGGCAAAAGTTTTTCTGTGAAATCTGGTAAAATTTGGCAAAATACTCCACACTGGCATGAAAGCATGGTTAAAGTAAAGCCGTTTATGCCGAGTGTGATCTGCTGTACCAGGTGATTCGTCTTCAGATTTTTGTTTCAAAGCCCATTTCTGGTTCCAGGAAAGCAAACTGGGGGTGTGAATAGAGAACCCGAAATTCATTGCTTGATAGGCGATGAACTGATCCTTCAGACCCAGTATTGTATCTTTTTCCCATTATGAGAACAGAAAACTATTATTTTTATTGCATTTATTTAATATACTGCCCTTCAAAAAATATCATCAAGGCGGTTAAGTAAATAAAATGAACATACAGTATGTCATTTGGGCTACGAAAGTGAAGTCAGGATGCTAACATGGGACAGTTTAGTGGAGTAAGCAAAATAGGGCCATTCTAGAGTTACTCCTCCTACTCAACTCACGTTTTCTGTCTGATAACATATTATTTATTAAATCTGATATACCACAAGTAGGAAAGAACAGATAAAATCATATGCATAACATCAAATAGCATCTATATAACAACAAAACAAATTAATTATATAATCAATTTCAGCTATTATCCTAAAGTAATAAAATAAAACAACAACAAAACAATGAAAAAGACATAATAATGCGATCTATATATATTCACTCAGCATGCACATTGAGAGAATAACTTTCAGATACCTAAATGCTGTTATGGGGAGCGCTGGGAGAGCGGTCCCCCTTAGAGGGAGTGTACCCTTGGGCCCCTGGCACAATCCCAGGTGGATCAGGACCGCGCCAAGGGTAGGTGTAGCGTGTGTCAGCGTGGGTGGCGAGAGACTGCCCGACCCCCGCCGGACCTGCATGCTTCTGGAACCAACTATGGAATGTTGGTAATGAACAGGCCTCCGACCGTTCCTGGGTTTTACAACTGCAGTATCCCTAAAATCGGAGTTGTCTAGATGTGTAAATAACACTGCACTTAAATCAGCAGTCTAGAACTTTGTTTTAGATCAAAAATGGAAATTGTTATAACATGTAGTCAGCTTTTTGTTGATTACTCATACCTGAAGTAAAATAAAATAGTTTGAATAATGCTGGAACTTTTAAATTAGTTAGGGAACTTTCCCTTTGTTATTAATGGATAACAACTTAAGTGACATGGATATTATCTAAGATTAATGTTGCTTGTTGAATATATTTTATGCATGAAAATAAAGCAGGACTTACTCATGTAAATCCTGATTTATGCACGTAAGTTGCTATATTTTAAAATATGCAGGTGCAGTTGACATTACCAGTTTTGCCAATTACTCCACCTGCTCACCCAGCCCTTCTCCAGGTCATCAAGACCCTCCTGGTTCTTCAGCCAAGTTCACCCAGGCATCCTACCTGGTCAGTAGTACACAATAAATATGCTTAATATCACTTACGCAAGACAGTTAGCAGATGTAAAATTATGCGAGTAACTTGACAAGTCTACATGCATAAGTGTCCTTTAAAATAGCAGCTTGCACACGAAAATGTTCGCCCCAGCCCACCCCCCTTTTTATGTGCATATATGTGCGCACGAAAGCAAAAATGCACCTGCATGTTTGATGTTTATAAAAGAGCAAGGATGCAAGCAATTTTATGTGGGTAACTCTTGGAAAATTCACCTCTTCGTTTTTTGTCTTTTTTACCTGTTTAGTACTTTATGATCAGTTACTTTATCAATAGGAAGAGAATTGCATACCAGACACTTCATTTTTACATTCGTTTTCTCTTTTGGCTAAACATACCTGTAAGAAACTAAGAGGGTCATATTACTAAGCTGCGCCGATGCATCAGTGAGTGGTAAATGCAGTGATGCAGGAAAATGGAAATAAGCACAGTGTTGTGCTCGGGGGTGGACCCTTGTCCTGTGGTAGTACAGGGACTGTCCACAGGGGGCGGAGCACGGAAGGAGGCCGAGGCAGTGCAGAGCTTCACCACTGGAAGCCCGAGGTCCCTCCGGGAGGAGCCCGTAGGGACCCGGGCCACTTGGACTTAGGTGGGCCTTGCAGGGTCTCCTGGGAGAGTGCAAGTCCGGCGTGCCCACAGATGCTAGAGGAGCGCTATTGGGTTCGAGGCTGGAAACAGGTTGGAGGAGAGCGAACCAGAATAGAGATGGTGATGACAAGGCTAGGGACAGCGCCAGAATCAAGCAAGGTCAGAGTCCAGAAGTCAGTCCGAGGAATAGTCAACGAAGCAAGGGTCAAGATCCAGAGGTCAGGCAAGATCAAAGAGCATGCTGAGGTCTTGGGCAGGCGGCAGGCAGGCAGGCAGATCAGGAACAAGCTAAGGTCTTTACCAGAAGGACAGTCCGAGGTAAGACCGGGGAGACGAACAATGAACACAGGAACAAGCAGGGCTAGGAAGCAGGAACAAGCTGGAACAGAACTGGAACAGAAGAATCCTGGAACAAGACAAGGAACAAGCAAGCAGGAACACAAGCAAGGGCAATCTCAGGAACAAACCGACCCGATTGCCAAGGCAAGGACGTGAGGCCAGGAACTTCCTTTTAACATGAGTTCAACTAAGATGCGCTGCGGAACTAGGCCCCGCCCTGGAACCTACATCAGAGCAGCTGGTCCGCAAGGGTCGCGAGGGAGACAGGACCAGAACCCGCTGTGGAACCCCGAAGGTGAGCGGTCCCGTGCTCGGGACGACCGCGGGTGGGGCGCGTAACACACGTAACGTAAAAGTTGTGCACATTATTTTTGGCCCCAAAACTGAGGTGCACTATGGGTATAGGAAGTATCAGAACATCAACATGAGTTCCACTGCTCTCAGGGCTTTCAGTTAAAGGGCCCCAGAACCTCTCACCCCGAGTCAAAAAAAACCCTAGGAAGGTTTAGGTTTTTCGTATCCTTGAGCTGCTAAAAGTAAAAAAAAAAAAAATCCCCCACCCCCCCTGCCTCAACATGGAAGCCACATTCCCTTATTCCAAAAATGTAACCTCCTCATGCTCCTTGGACTCCCTATCCCAAACTCTGGGATCTCCCAAAATTTACTGAACATCCCTTTTGGTAGCAGGTGCAGCTCTGAATGGGCAAAGGTGCACCTATAGCCCATCGGTGCCATTTTGAATAGAATAAATGAGCAAAGGTGCTGGCTTCAATTTGCCGGTGCCATTTTTAAACAGACCATCGGTGGGGCGCACACATGGACGCCCGGTTTTATAACATCCGCGTCCATGTGTGCGCGCATGTTATAAAAACGGGGGTCGGGCGCAAGCAAAGGGGCGCACAATTGTGCACCCTGCACGCACCGACACCCGTGGCCTTCACCCGCTCCCTCCCAGGCCGCAGCCTGGTAGGGAACTTCCTAACCCCCTAACCTAACCTCCCTTCCCCTTCCCCTCCCACCCCCAGCCCTATCCTAAACCCCCCCCCCCCCCCCAAACCTATATTTCACCTCTTGCGCTTGCCTCTGGGCAGGCACAAGTTGCACGCTCCGGCAGCCTGCCGGCACGCGATCCTCCAATACAGCGGCAAATGGCTGCTGTGCCAGAGGCCTCTGGCCACGCGATGTCCCCGGACCGCCTCACCCCCCTCCCTGCCCATTTTTCGAAGCCCCGGGAATTAGATGCGTCCCGGGGGCTTTACCTGCGTCGCCAGGCCTTTGTAAAATAGGCCCGGCGCGCGTAACCCCACCTACGCGCGTAAATCCTTTAAAACCTGGCCCATAATGAGAGGGTTTAGGGGGATGTGGGAATGGAGGGATTGTTCATTTTTCTTTCGTTTTGTTCTAAAAACAATTTTAAATGAAATGGGGAAATGTCTTTGAAATGTCCTGTTGCATTTCAAATACATGCACATTCCTAGTGGCAAGAAGACATTTCAGTAATGCTGCTGCCTCCCGCTCTGGCCCCATCCTTCTTATGAGACTGTGTACAGTGACAGCAAGGGGATTTCTTTTAATGTAGCTGACTCAACTCACTCAGAGAAAACATTTAAAGAAATAAAGTACAGTTATCAATTCCTCTTTCA